>NW_013667764.1:200475-205361 GCF_000517525.1 Limulus polyphemus
TATTTTGTTGTTCGAGCTGCCACTGTTGCATGTTTTCTTGCAACTGCTGTTGTCTCTCTTCTTGTTTCTTTTCTTTTCCCTCCAACACCTGCTGTATTTTCTCTTGTTTATTTTGTTGTTCGAGCTGCCACTGTTGCATGTTTTCTTGCAACTGCTGTTGTCTCTCTTCTTGTTTCTTTTCTTTTTCCTCCAACAACTGCTGTAATTTCTCTTGTTTATTTTGTTGTTCGAGCTGCCACTGTTGCATGTTTTCTTGCAACTTCTGTTGTCTCTCTTCTTGTTTCTTTTCTTTTTCCTCCAACAACTGCTGTAATTTCTCTTGTTTATTTTGTTGTTCGAGCTGCCACTGTTGCATGTTTTCTTGCAACTGCTGTTGTCTCTCTTCTTGTTTCTTTTCCTTTTCCTCAAACAACTGCTGTAATTTCTCTTCTCGTTCTTCTTGTTTCTTTTCTTTTTCCTCAAACAACTGCTGTAATTTCTCTTCTCGTTCTTCTTGTTTCTTTTCTTGTTTTTGTATTGCTGCCATCAAGTCTGCTAAGCTGTAGTTTGATTTTCCGCCTCTCGTTTCCATTTTTCTTCCCTCTTTTTTTTTCTATCCCACTCTCTGACACCAATTTGTTACATCTCCGTTTGTTAATTGATTTTCCGTAAATTCGTTCCGACGAAACTTTAACGACACAAGTCCTTACTTAATAAAACTGGTTTATTCTTTCCGAATATAACTTTACCGATACACCCAACTTCAACAATCGCGCTAAAACAAACGCTATAACAACGAACGTGCTCAATAATACTCTCTGACTGCAGATCAATTACTCACTGTCTACACACACATTATTCCATCACGTTGTGACCATCTTTTATATACCAGCCTACCCTATATCTAGTAAATGCTAGGGCATTCACCAAGGTACAGGACAGTTCTAGAAACGTGGCGTGACACTAGTCATGTGACTTCGCTGACGCAATAGTATGAATTTTGTATATAATTGCATCAGATTAACCAATAGCATAAATAAATGTTGGTTTGTGTTTAAATTTCATTGAAATTCATCTTAAAATTTTGTTTTTAATTTCATCCTATGTATCCTAATTTCCTCTTTACTAGGTCAGTGGTGTTCATTGTATTACCGAGAATACCACAGGTAGAAGTCACTACCTCAAATCCCTAGTTTTCTGGTATACTAGTTGCCTTGAAAAAAATGTTAAATAAATTGATCCAAAGAAATACGAGAAAATAAATTATGCTTTTTATTCCTATTCTATGACATATTTATTTTGTTACAGCATATTTATCACATAATGTATGGCTCAAACAGTTTATGATAAAACAGTATATAAATTCATTAACTGATAATATAAATTAAGGCACTTGTTTCATAGTGAAGTATTGATCATAACAAGTTTTGTAAAAAATATAAACTATACATTTTTGGGTCTTAAACCATGATCATTATTTAAAAAAAAATGTTTTTCGAAAAATAGCATATGCTTCAAATTCATAAAGTGCTATGATACAGATGTGTAAATACATGAAAAATTACGTGCACTTTTGGGGCACAGGAAACTACAGCACTTTGAAAACAAAATAACTGCTATGAATAAATACCTGAACAATGACAATTAAAAAGTCAAGTATAGAGTACTATATTTCAACAGTCCAGATATTCTGATTTAGTAACTACTTAAAAGCAGACTTTCTCTTCATAAAATGCTCAATTTTTTATTAAATTAGTGAGAAGATAAAATAGAGACACAATGTACACATGATAGAACATACTGAAAAGTAGTACATCAGCAGAAAACACTTACGCTGTATGCATATACATGTGTATACCTTAAATTCTATTTATACATTTTTAAACGAATGTTGAAATGTTCTGGCATTCATTATTCTTCCAAAATTACTGTATGAAAAATAAATTAAATCATAATTATATATTATGTTTTGAAGTCTGCCATATTTGGTTCTGCACTTTCATCAAACCTTTTGTAAGCTGGATTTTCTTTTGGTAGTCCTAGTAAAAAAAAAAAGTATGATATATATATATCTTACTATCACGAAAATTAAATTTTCAATTTTAAAATTACGTATTTTGTGATTAATAAATATTTATTCTTTATTTAGTTTACTATTACTAAATTAATTAGCACACCAACTGTATGTTATAGAAATTAACTTTTGAAACTAAATGACAAGTAATTTTTGTGAAACATATATTATAATTAGAAATACCTAAAATGGTAAGAATTAGATGTTTCAAAAAGAAGAAAAAAGACATTTCTATACATCTGCATTTCAATAAATTATTAATGGCACCTATTCACTATGCATTCAAAGAAATAGTTTATATATATGTGTATATATATGTATACATATTATGTAAAGCTATATTTAAGGAATGCCATACACAAGAACTTGATCTTTAATATAATGTACATGAAGCAAATAATGCATAACTCTGTTAAAAATCTTGATATAAATTAGCAGTAAGCATCATGTTTTTATTAAATATCATAAAACCAATATATTTCTATGCTATTCTTGTTATCAAGATCTTGTAGGAAACAAAAAATAATAGACTGTTATGGTTATTGATTAATAATCTTTGGCATTTTAATAAATATATTTAGAAATATGGCAATGAAATGCATATCTATGAACATTGATTAACTAAAGAATGCATAATAATATATAGGTCTAAAGTTTGAAAGAATATGAAAAACATATTGTACATTTTTACCTTTTGGCTACAATAGCTTCAAACTAAGATGTTCTTAAACAACACAATATTTTATAATTTATGTTGAGAGAATACTATGAAAATAAATATTTAAAAATAAAGTATATTCCTGAAGTAAAAACTGAAAATTAAATGGTCCAAAAATTAATGCTGAAGTTTAAATGTCATCATTATAAATTCAGTATGATGATACTAGTACTTTTCAGCATTTTTACATTAAAATTTGCAGTAACAAACAGAAATAACTAAGGAATCTTACCATATTTCTCACGAATCTCATCTAACTTTTGCTTACGTTTTTCCCTCCTGTGTTAGAAAGGCAGTAATGAACAACAAATTTAAAATTATCAAAAAATGACAAAGTCAAACATCTTATTTAGAGAATTTACAAGCAAGAAAGCTCAAAAAGAAACAATTATTGTTCTATTCACTATTTGCTCAGAATACATACGTACTGCTAGAAAGGTATTGTTGGAGATTTTGAACCTGTACACCTCAAAAGAATAATTACAAAACAAATTTTCTTGAAGTTTCTGGCAATACTGTAGGTATCCTAGTCCTGTTTTTAGAGAGTTATAATGTCGTTTGTAAATGTAGGTCTAAACAATTAACTTATGACAGTTTAAAAGTTATTTAAGCTTGTAGAAATGTTTAAAAGAGGAAATAAACTAATATTGTCTTATTAAGTGTAACAAACATTGAACCATTTTTATATGATAATTATAATATAAAATTTAGTAAATATTTTTCACAACAGCTTTAAGATGATAATGTAAGTATTAGGGCTGGTGAAAGTCTGTCTTTTTCACACAAGACTAATTTATTGTATATATATATATATATATATATATATATAGATGGACCACAGCAACTGCAGATGTATGATGATGAATGTCATTGTCAGAACAATGCTTAGAATATTTTAATTTACATGTTATACAAATGAATAACATGTTCATGCAAGATATTCACTTGAATTTGGTTATCCAAAATATTGGTAAATTTATGATACAATATTTCTGATGTTATATAATAAGAAATCTCATGCAATTAAGAAACAAACATTCAAGCTAATTATTAAAAATAATATTTTGGTATATTAATTACATATTTTTCTTTATTGGCTAACATATGTTTATCCATTTCACTAGCTAGTTCTTAGCTTATGCAGTATATTTTCTGTATACCAAGTATTCTATGTAGGTTAGTACACACTTTATGACAATTTATTTTCAAACACTCACTGAAACAATGATTCACATGAAATACACATGCAAATTTTTTTACCTTTCCTCAGCTTTAACTTTGAGATTTTCTCGTTGTCTATTCCATTTTGCAAGCTCAGCTTGAAGCTTCTCTTTATTTCGTATGTGACAAAAACGACAGCAGCAGCAACAACTTATTGCTATGCCCAAAAAGATGATTCCTCCTAATACACTCATGGAGATGACCAGTGCTTCAAAGTTAACTTGTTGAAATAAAACAAAAAATTATAAGCAATAATAAGAAAATAACATCATCAATTTACAAACTATTTTGTTAAGATCTTATAAAATATATTAAAATTTAACTTACTTATACAAGTGCCCCATGCTATATTTTCAAGTGTTCCACATTCTTCCAAATGAGACACAAGATCTTCATAGGTAACAAACAAGCACTGTTTGTTCTTGTAGCAATAGTAGCACTAAACAGAAAAATAAAAATAAAGCACCACACTTTTGATAGTCAAATGTTAACATAAACATTTAAATTTTCTTTCTGAACTTTTAACTTTTATCTATATACTTATCAAAGCCAAGTCTATATAAAGTAAATCCAAAAACCTATTATTGTGATACATAAAAATGTTTGAAAATATGTCAATACTATCAATTAAAACTGACTACACAGAGTTACTAAAAATTTTTCTGTATCTAATTCCATGGCTGAATACTAATTAAAGTGCATAAGATTTGTTCAAAGTACAATAACAACACAAAATTATTATTCATATTGTTATGACAGTGGGGGTCACGTGACGAGTATTATAGAAGATTCGCTAGTGTGTTACGACAGCGGGGTCACGTGACGAATATTCTAGAAGATTCGTTAGTGTGTTGTGACAGCGGGAGTCAATTGACGCTGGTAGCACGTGTTGAG
>NW_013667764.1:205942-208757 GCF_000517525.1 Limulus polyphemus
TGTAACAATATTTTTAATGTGGTCCTGTTAGGTGAATACATTCAAGTAACGAGTTATAGCTAATACATTAAATATTGTGTTCAACTGTAACTGAAAAAGAGTGTTATAGATCAAAAATTAGATTAATACCAAATTTTAAGGTAACTTAGCTAGAAAATACTCATATTTTCAGTACAGGTCAAGAGAATTGATCTACAAATAATTAAATGCAAATGCTTGGCTATGCACTTACAGAATGCTAAATTGTTGATAACTGTCTACTTCTTCTTTTCGACAGAAAAAAGAATTCTAATGTATATTTTTCATGAAGAATTTCGTACACTACAATAATTCAACCAATTTAAGAGTAATGTTGAATTTATTTATTATTAATATGGTTCTAAAAAATATAGCTTGTTTTGCATCAGGCTCAGTTGAAAACTTGAAACAATATGAAAGATGTTTGAATCAAATATCACATTAGCTGTTGAGTTGTAAAGTAAAAATAAAAAAAGAGATAAATTACAGTTGTAGAAAGAATAAAATCAAACATACTCACTTTAGGACTGGCCTTTACACATGTATGACAAGAAGCATTATGTACAGCACAATCTATAGAAAACATATATGGCCATTGTAAATTATAAACTCCAAAGTAATTCTTATTGGTATAATACATATCCTTACAAAGTTCAAGACAATTTGTGGCTGTTTATAACACATAAAATGTGGTCTGAAACAATAATTTTTCTTACCGATATGTTTTATTGTATATTTTTGCAAGATAACTAGAACTTTCAGTTCTGTAGATTTTTGAATGGCTTGAATGGGTAATGAAGAAAAACTTTAATATAAGTTTAACATAACAGCAAATGTACAACATTTCAACAAGGTTTTGTCATCATTAGTCTCAAAGTGGGTTCCTCGTCATCAAACTTAGATTTCTGATAGTATAACTATTTTGGCAACTTCTGTGATACATGTGTGTAAGTACATTTTTTTCCACTAAAATAATGGATGGAAAAACATGTGAATAGAAGACTGAAAGACCAAAACATATTTGCATATAGAAATAGTCTAAACTAGTGTTATATTTTTATGTACCTCTTCATAGATTAGAATGCCAAAAAATTAGTAAGGCAAGGTTTTCCCCTAGTGAAATCCTGCTGACTATCCAACAAAAAATTAAACTTTATCACACTTTCAAAAACTTTTCCCACCACTGGTGTAAAACTAATAGACCTACAATTACTGGAACAATTTTTATCACCTCCCTTGAAAACAGGAGAAACATTCTGACACCTGTCCACTATTAAAAAAAACAGTATCATTAAGCATACATACCCAATCCTTAACCTTCTTCAAAAACCATGGGTAAATGCTATCTAATTCTGACCCAGAAGCTTTATCAATTTTTAAACTTCCAAATATTTTCTTAAGAAGCTCAGAATCAATGTGATCACCTTGTTTGATCTTGTTTCCAACTAGCAATTGTTCAAGATGAAAAATACTGCTTAAATCTTCATTACTAAAAATTGAAGAAAAAATAGAATTTAATAACCTAACGCCCAAATTTCTGCTACTGAATTACCATTCCTTTACCTACTCATTAATGGTATTTCACTAATTGCATATAATTAAACTGTTCAATTCCAAATTTGTATGTACCCAAACATAGGTAATGAGTCCTTTTCTCAGAACGCTAGATAACATGATACTACTGTTGTAGGATTTGATTTTAATATTCTAATTTAGACGTTTTATACTGTTTACTGGAGGGAGTTATAGCTTTATGTAATAATGATGTGTGATGCCTAGGAATCTCGTTAATGCATATTGTTACGCCTCCGTTTGTTAGTTTGTTTCCCGTAATACAGTATTCTGGTATATATAAGCCGCCAAGAAGTGACGGCAACAATGTGTAATTGAACTGCAGACAGAGATTGACGATTGAGTCGAGCACGTGAGTCCATACGTTGTGAATTTTAACGTTTGTTATAGCGTGACTGTGGAAATTAAGTGTATTGCAAAGTTGTATTCAGAAAGAATAAATCAGTTTTATTTAAGAAAGGACTTGTGTCGCTAAAGTTTCATCAGAAAGAAAACGTTCACGCCCCTTCCTGAAGTCTCGAGAGGTTACTAGATATGTTCGAGAATATGACGTGCTACAAGCGTAACGTGACCCGCCACTGTCGTAACACTGCCCCTTCCTTAGTATTGTTCGTCACGAAAAATAGCCACTTACATTAAACCAATAAACAATTAACAATAACTTAATTAAATGTACAGAATTTCAAACACAAAATTAAAATGCAACAAAGTATCTTAATTTTACGGACGTATCTTATTCCATACTGGTCTCCGTCTCTTGGCTTCTGCTTCATGTGGGGTTTATCTGCTTCATCAGGAAACGTCCTATCATGGGTAACAGTCACATTAGTGGTAGTAACTTCACAAGGGCTTCGCTGTTTCCCTTCTCAAAACCGAGTAGAGTTCCTTCTTCGACAGTGGCTTTTTCAGGTGACACGTCCTCAGCAGAGTCATTTGTTCCGTTGTTCACTTTGTCCCAACTGAAATATCCTGGACCGAGATAACGCCTAAGTCTGTTGGCATGCACTACCTTTGACTTACCTCGCCGACCACATTTTATCCGGAAAGTCACGTCTGAGAGACGATCCACTGTGTCATATGGGCCTTCCCATGGAGAAGACAACTTAGGAGACTTTCCTTTTGTCTTCCTGGGATTATACAACCACACATTATCTCCTGATATGCAATACCAAATCAGGAAGCTGCAACTGTAGCTTCGGCTATTAGTGATTTCTTCTTCAGAATT
>NW_013667764.1:209655-213949 GCF_000517525.1 Limulus polyphemus
GACAATTCCTGATGGAGCAGATGAACCTCATGTGAAGCAGAAGCCAGTACGGAAGAAGATACGTCCCGTAAAATTAAGAGACTTTGTTTAATTTTAATTTTGTGTTAGTAAATTCTGTCCATTTAATTAAGTTATTGTTAATTATATATTGGTTTAATGTAAGTGGCAATTGTTCGGGACGAACAATACTAAGGAAGGGGCAGTGTTACAACAGCGGAATTCACGTGACGCTGGTAACATGTAATGAGTATCTAGAACGTTCGTGAAGGCTCAAGTGTTTACCAGACGCCCTCTATTTCGTATATATAAGACCGGCAAGAAGTGACGGTATATAGATAGATAGATAATTGCAGACAGGCAGAGACAGAGATGGACAATTGAGTCAAGCGAGCAGAACAAATCACTCTCAAAGACAATGTAATAAACAGAGGTTATAAAACGATTTTGTTACCGTTATTAAAAAGTTAGGAAAAGCAAGAGTAAAAATAGTAGAAAAGTGGAAGATATGACTATAAAGTTCATCACTACATCATTTTGTTCACGAAACATTTTATACTTATTTGCCAATTTCGAATGAGCCTGTCAAAGTTAACTATCTTGGTAGTAAAAAGAACTTGTAAATGGTCTGCTTAATACTTAGATCCAATAATTAAAACATGTAAATGACCTGCTTAATACTTAGATCTAACAATGACATCCAACAGGCACAAAGTGATTCCAAAACCCTAGAGGATATATTATCAAAATCAGAGACATTATACTGGGAGGGGAGTTACATTTTAAAGTATAAAATTGTGGTAATTCAAGAATATAACTTCACCATTTACGTGATATTCGCATAAACGAGGAGTTCATGGACTTGGTATGTGAAAGGAAAAGTTTGTTTATGGCAAAGCCGTCCTAAATTTTGAACTGCTAACCAAAAAGAAGTAGGATTGATTGTTACATAATAATGCTCCCAAGGCTGACAGGGTTAGCATTTTCGACGCGGGGTTTCGATCTCATGACCCGCAGATTGTGAGTCGAGTACTCTAACTTTAGGCCATGCTTGATCAGGATAGAAAAGTGTAGTGATTTGCTACAAAATGATTTAAAGAAACAATTAATATTAAGACAGTATCATTTCTTTTCAAGCACATTGTGCTACTATATTAAGAGTAAAAAACGAAAAGAAACAACGTTTTTGACACAATGAAAAGTAAAATCTTTTTTATTAGTTACAGCTGACTAGTTTCTGTAACACAGTTTTGTTTTTTACTCTTAATTAAGACACAATGTTGGAGTTTGAATGATATTAATGCTTAATTTAGCGAATATCTGGTTTGTTTGTTGTTAAACACAAAACTACACAATGGCCTATCTATGCTCTGCCTACTGCGAATATCGAAGCTCGAATTTTAGCGTTAAAAGCTCATAGACCAACCGCTAAGCCACCGGGAGGCATTTAGCGAATAAAACTTAAGGTATCTGACACTAGGGTAGACTATTGCGATGTGATTTAGCTAGTAAAGAAAAGTGTAACAACTGTTTAAGTAAAGTTAACTCATATGATCAGCAAAATAAACGAATAAAAGATAAGGACTCTTATGAAATTTCACCAGCAAATTTTAACTCTCTCAGGACAGAAACGAGTCAGCCTACTCTCCTCAAAAGTCAGAATGAATCTCTTGAAAATCTCCAAAACTTAAAATCACAAAACACATTCTCTCTGTAGCTGATCGATCAGAAAACATGTGACAATCACAAAAGTATCTCCCATGCAAGAGGTCACAATGAAACTATCCCATGAAGTAGCAGATAAGTTCATTGACCAATGGAGCTACAAAAAATAACATCTAGGCTAAGTTAGCCCACGTTTTCAACCGGATTCAGTATATTCCAAAATTAGAACTTCGAAAGTTTAAAATTCATGTGGGAAAATAATATATGTAATCTTTGCACACAACAAAATGCTATATATCGGGAAGTTTCAGAATTTTGCCTTATCAAAGACATTTCCTAGATCGGTTTCTTTCCAGGATCATTCCTCTAAAATTTGACAATATCCCTGAAAAGTGGTATAATCTGGTGTTAATATCGGTAAATATAGATTTCTTCTGTACACGCGTTTCACGCTATGGCTAAAACATTTGTAAAGATTTACGTATTTGCTTCTGAAAATGACCTGTCTAAGTTCTTTGGCAGAACTGGAAGCATTACCTTAATTAAAATTTCAAGGTTGAATAGCTTTAAATAGAATCATTTAGTAAAGTGAAAAACATCATGCAAATCTCATACAAAAACATAACATGAAAAAGTCATTTTTAAGAATTTTCCGAAACACAAAGACACAGACATTTTAGGTTTTAAAAAACTATAAAAAAAGACTAAGAAGGAAGAATTCCAAAGTAGTAACTAATAACTTATTGGATTTTGCATGAAATAACGGTAATATGGATGATGTCACTGATTAGAATAGGCTTCAGACATTTGTTAAATCAAATTAACTAAACTACAACGTTTTACTGTATACAATTAAAATATACTTAGTGGCGCCATCAGCATCATTCACTTAAAAAAACACACTAAAAAACTACACATTTCGACGTATCTAAGTCATCTTCAATCATGTAGTTTATTTATAAAGTGGAAATTGTTGACGTTAAAACGTTGTATTTTAATTAATTATTTACTTTTCAAGTTAAAGTGATGCCAATCATTCATATTATTTATCAACTATTTAAACTATTAGATCAATAAAAACAAATAAGATAAAACATCCAAATCTAATCAAACACAATAGAGCAATAATTTTAATATTCCCAAACAATTTGTACGAAAAATATATGTTTATTGTCTATGTTATGAAAAAACGATTAGCTTCTAAAAACTTACTTTCTTGGGAGGATGATGAAGTTGTAGGACTTGATGATTGCGTGGCAACTATATTACTAGTTGAAAGCGCTTGACTAGCACTATATTGTTCAGAGGGTGAGATGAGCCAAAGCGTTACTATCAAAAGGAACATTTCTTCTACTAGTTCTGCAAGTGCATTCATTTAACACCAAAACAAGTGATGTTGCCCTTTTTTTTTCCTTGATCCTACTTTTATCAAACGGGGTAAATTAACTCATAATGCGCGTTTCATTGCATTAATTTTGAACTAATTCAAATTCACAACTATATTGTAAGTGAAATTTTCAAAAACACTGCTGAAAACGTTATAATAAGTCATCAGCTGTTACAACATTCACTTTAGTTTCTTTACAGTCTATACATTTCCCTTTATATCAAAGGTGTCTTGATGACTAAACAAATATCAGAAACTGGATCAAGCCACTCACAAAAAATTACATCTCATGCTTTTTTATCATACACAAACGATGACTAGTACAAATAATTATAAAACAGAACCTAAACATTTCGTAAAAATGACGCATTCTGCCCTTCTAACAAGGCAGCTGTTTCAATTCGCAAATGGACCTGATGGATTTTTATCTTGTGATTATTTTTCAGCCATCACAGACATGCTATTCATTGTTTTCCGTTGATACTTTTTTTTTATCCACAAAATTTTCGTTATTCTCTCCTTTATCGAAAACACACATTGCTTTCAAAGTAATAAGGTTATTTCAAAATTACGAAAAACATGGAATAAAATTAGCTGATTTCTTTATTAAAGCTTATCTTGGTCAGGTCACTTAACAATAACCATTATTATATGTAAAATGTGTTTCGTACTTATACGCTAACGTAAACTGTTTTTAAACGCTATTTGTTACAATTACAGAGGTCTATGATTACATAAACATTCGTATAAACGCCAACTACGATCGAACAGGATTCCAATATCTTTTTGAGACCTGGGTGCGTTGATTCGCAACACTTGTTGTATGGTTCCTATTCGGTTTTAGGTTCGTTGTATGATTTGTTAAATTGCATTGCGTGAACAAACTACTGGATGAAATAACTTGATACTCCAGAAATACTCTCTACAGGTGATGTAGCTTCTGCAAATAAGATATCGAACTTCTATATCTGATATCTCTATGAATTCGTTGCTTGAAATTTCAAAACGATTTCATCATTGCCTTTGTTTTAAATTTTAGTTACTGATTTCTATGTCTTCTTAAGATCCTACATTATTTTGAAACTTTCCAGTAGTTTTTATTTTACAAGATTGAAAATTTTATTTTTTGATTCAAAAAATAAGACACGCAGTTTCACCGTGTTTACAATAACTGTTGTACAGAAGATACCATTTAACACATGTAATAAGCTTTAAATCCATTTTATATTCATATATATATATATA
>NW_013667765.1:0-44692 GCF_000517525.1 Limulus polyphemus
CGAACAATACTAAGGAGGGGGCAGTGTTGCGACAGCGAGGTCACGTGACTAGTATCACGCCACTTTTTTCTCGAACCTTCCTAGATTGGGGGGTAGTCTGGTATATATAAGATGGTTACAACGTGACGGGACAACAGTGTAATGAGTAATTGAATGTATGTAGGTAGTGAGTAATTGATCTGCAGTCAGGGAGTATTGTTGAAGTTAACGTTTGTTTTAGCGCGAATGTTGAAATTAAGTGTATCGTAAAGTTATATTCAGAAAGAATAAACCAGTTTTATTAAGTAAGGACTTGTGTCGCTAAAGTTTCGTTGGAACGAAGTTACGGAAAATTAATTAACAAACGGAGACGTAACAATACTATATAAGAAAAAGTCCACCTACACTTGACATGAAAATATATCGCTTAGATTAGATTATCAAAAGAATATTTCAAAGGGGTGTATTATGTCATATAAGCGTTCGATAATGTGATCAAGTGAATAGAGATGATTTGTCAATGGAACTGTTTGCGAGTATAAAACGACCAAATGACCCTTAAGTGATAAATTAGCAATAAATGCCGTAACATAATTTTATTGGACATAGCCCTAAAAGCAGGAAAAAAAAATGATTAAAGTACATATATGTGCTCTAATTCTTTTAATATTAATACAGCATTCGTAAAGGATGATGGAAGAGGTCTAGATAGAACGTGACCCTCCCAGCTCGTAAACAAGAACGACTAAACACCGACCCAGACTTGGCTTGACGAAACACTTCCTTTCCTTCAGAATAAAAATAAAATTTAAATGTTTTATTATTATTGTTGTGTTATTTATACAAGGCCGAGAGAGGCTGCTAAGATAGTTTCGAAGACAGAAAACCATATTGATAATATTAATAGCAGTTCTAGTACACTAGTTTTGGAGTAGTAATATATCCCCATGCATTAAATACTCATTTATTGAATACTGCCTTTGTAAATTGTATAAATAATACACTGGAGAAAGTCCATCCCATCATCTGATTATTGTTATCACGATCAAATCAGGTTAAACTTAAAGGTAAGTGTAAGATTGAGAGTTGAGAGGAAAACTCACTCGTATGCGTAAGAAAGAAGAGAAAATCTTGTCTTGTGTAACTTGTAAGTTGATTTTTGTACTATTTTGTAGTAGTACTTATATAAAAAAATCAGGACCGTAAAACGACCATTAAATGTTGAATAGGACTACAAATAGACTTAGTTAAAAGCATACAGAAAGTTTCTGAGAAAAGGAGGTTCTTGTGGTGGATATTAATTGGTAAACGACATATTGTGCTTGACGTTCCGATAGTAATTTATTCTATACTATTACTAAAGTTATAGGTGACAAATTCTATCCCACGTCCACAATCTATTCTCTACTAATTTTCTTCAAATGTTTTCTTTTTCGATAACCTTATCCATTTAATTTTTTTCAACGAAACATATTTCGTAAGGATTATTTCAAAGTATGTAAACTATTTTAAGTATTTATTAAGTTTGTTATTACTAAGCCTAACTAAATTCTATTACACTAGTAATAGTAGTAGTACTAGTAATCCTTGTATTAACACTAACAGTATGCAGCTTGTGTACGATTATGAGTATCAGATAACATTTTTACTTATTATGACTCTATTTTACCATTCAGTTAATTACTGAAATAAAATTACTAACTCGTTATTTAATTGTCTACCTAATTGTATATGTTAGCATGTACAGTTGTGTTTTTCTAATAAGGTAGTTGTCCTTTGTAATGGGTTGCTTTCAGATATTTTAAAGGCAGTAAATATAAGTGAGTTTAAGAAAAAGCTTGATAAGTATATGAATAAGGCTGGCTTTAAGATTTTAAAAAAATTATTTGAATTTAGTTTAGAGGATGGAGCAGCCGAGATGGACCAATAGGTCCTATGTTGTTCCAAAACATTATGTTACGTTAAAATCAGACAGACAGAGAAACTGATGGTAACTAAAAGAAATAACTATTAATACAATTTTTCATTTTTGAATACAACCATGAGAGATTATTTCTCTAACTGAAAAATGTTCTTTGAGAGTATTGACCAATATGTAACAAAGTGAACTTTTTCTTCAAAGTCGGTTCCTTTGAAAACTAGTAAATTATGTGATGAATAAGATTGGAAGAGAAAAAATGTCACCATTATTTGAGCATTATTTCTAATATTTTACAGAATATTAAAAAAGTATCTCAACTTGGTACTTTTGCTACACCCTTATCAGCAGGAGAGGTTTCCAATGGTAATTAACAAAAGGCCATAAAACCATGTGCTTACTTCTTCCTCATTTTAAGTGTTTCAAAATTCCATGCTACCCTTTGTACAAGATCATAATTACTAATTAAAACTGTTTTTAGTTGTTTGCAATGAAAATTAGATCAAAGCAATTAGAAAGAAAAGTTTTTTTCCTGATATGTGATTAAATAATGTACTGCTTACTTTTTGGGAAACAAAATTTTAGTAATTGATGTTGTTAATTTTATATTTGACTTTCTGATATTTATTCTAATATTTAGTAACATACAAATACTGTTATTTTCAAAAATTAAACTTCTATAAAGTACATAAAATATAAAGAAAAATTACCTCAAAAAGAATACAAATAGTTAAATTTTTTGTTTCTTGATTATTGTTAATAGGAATAACTGTAGGGCTTGAATGTTTTTTATTATAAATACCGTTATTAAACATTGATACTTTTAAATTATTTTAATTTTGAACAATTAAGTTTGGCTCATATGTTTATTTTCTAAGTATAACCTGTTACAGTATTCAAAATATTTTCATTTAAAAACATGGATCATCTCTTTAGTAGTGAAAATATTATTTGAAAGGGTCTGTATTTATTGCTTAACCTTAAGAAATTTTCACAACCATTTTTGGGAACTGAACAGGTTGATGTAACATTGGCTTCACATGTTTATGTTGTAAATGACCTGTTGGAAATGATACATAGTACAAGTTTTATTATGTACAGAGGATAAAATTTCTTTACTAATGCTATGCATGTGGGCTTGACCAATTTGATTGATCTTTTACTCATCATGTAACCATGAAACTATGCATATTATAACTCTGAATATACTAAATGTATCTTAAAAAATTAAAAAAAACATTTACTAAACCGTACAAGTAAGTTGTATATAAAAAATATCAGATTTTTTAATTAAATACTTCTACTGATTTGTGTGGGAGCTTACAAAATCTTTACTGAGGTTAGTCTGTATGAAATGTAATTTTCTTTCTAAGAATGAAAATGCATCTTTTCATCATACAGTTTCATATTTCATTTGGATCACTGCTAGAACCTCCAAAATGACTATACATTTTTTTACCTTCTATAAACCTTTATATTTTATGTCTTACTTTCTTTACCCTAACACAAATTTAGCAAAATTATCAATTTACAGTGCAATGAATAGTTGAAAAATACAGTATATTAGATCACCAAGAAATTAATGTTGCTTTTTTTAGATGAAAAACACTACCAATTTATATATCAAAACACAACATTTATTAAATGAAATAGTCTCCATTCTTTTTAGTGATGCTTTTCCATCTTACAGTCAGGTTGTTAATGCCCTGATTAAAGAAATCACTTGGCTTTGAAACAAAAAAAAACATGTCGATGTCCTCTTTAACACCTTCCACATTTGCATACATTTTCCCATTAAGATGGTGTTGCAGTGAACGAAAAAGATGGTAATCTGATGGTGCCATATCTGGAGAATATGGTGGGTGGGGGAGAATTTCCCAACCCAACTCTATAATCTTGTGTTGTGTCAAATGTGTCACATGTACATGTCCATTGTCATGGAGAAGAACAACACTTTTCTGATTGATGAGTGAAGGGCGTTTCTGATGAAGGGCTTGATTTAAACGTTCCAGATGCTGACAATAGATCTATGCATTGACAGTTCGCTATGGATTGAGGAGTTCATAATGAATTACTCCATTGATGTCTCACCAAATGTTAAGCATCGCTTTCTGTGGATGGAGTCCAGGTTTCGGGGTCGGAAGGGTTTTTTAGCATTTAATATTCACATAGAGAATCCATTTTCCATCACCGGTGACAATTCTGTCCAAAAATGGTTCGCGTGCATTACTCACCAGAAGAGACGAAGCAACATTCACACATTGGAACTGATGATCATCGGAGAGTTCGTGAGATACCCAAGCACATTTTTTATGGAGTATTCCCTTATTCCTTTGATGTTTATGTATTGTTTCATGTGAGGCATGCAATTTCAGAGCCATTTCACGAGTGTGTTGCCTTGGGTTAGACTCAACAAGCATCTTCAGAGCATCATTATCAATTCCAACAGGTCAGCCCCTGCCATCACAGTTTTTAAGGCTAAAGTCATCTGAACAAATTTTTATAAACCTTCGTTGACACTTACGAATGTTCAAAACATTTCCATAAACTTCTTTGATATTCTTTGTGGGTACAGAGGTGTTGTTTCCCTTCTTGTATTCCAACAGCATTACATGCCGAATGTGTGTCTCATCATGTACCATCACTGTAAGGGATTGGAGTATAATAAACTTTACACATTATATAGGCTACACTAACATGATGTTTAGGCAGTTCGTTTAACTATTATACATGATGTACATTTTTTGGGAGGTGGTTAAAGTGTTCCAAAACGTGACATTAATGTCTTGACAACCTAATAAAATCAGTAATACTTTTTTTTTCTGGAATGATGCAAATTATAACAGACAATTACAATTGTTTATTCTAACCAGTGGTGGATCAGGAGTTGATCGAGGGTGGGGGGTCTAACAACTGGGCGCGAAGGGACCCGCAAGCGAGTGAGCATTTATGGGGGTGTCCCGGGATTATATTGGCTTCACATTATATAGCCATCCCTCTTCTCTGACTGAAGGAATTATATTACTAAATGAATACAAACCAAAAATGGGCATAATGAGTCTTCAAATATATAAAATGGATATCCCCCCCTTCTGGATCTGTCACTGCTAACAAACACAGTTTCTAACCACTTTTGCATCTGCTATCTTTTAATTTTACAGTTTAATTTTTGCCTTCTCTCTATATTAAAAGCAATAAATCACAGCAGGATATTTCTAGTACAGCTTAAATAAACAGTCAGGTTATAGTCACACACTAACCATGAGAGCTTCTTTTTTGAGGAAATGGAGGTTTGCTTGTTGGGGTTGCTCGTAGCTGAGCTACTTTTTTTTTTCACTGTCAGCTCCACTTAGCTCTATCAAGTATATAATCATTTGGTTGTTTAAAAATTTATATCCCTGAATGTGCAAGTGTTGAAAATGTTTTTTACAAGGAAGTTTTATAAACCAATTTTCCTATATGAATTTGATAGTCCTTAGTTTTAGACTATGGCTTGAAATACCACAACTATATATTTTGTTGGATTTTGACATGTTTTACAATCAGAACAATACAGTTTAGGAAAACAGATATCTGTCTGCCCATTGTGTATGAATATAAAGAAGAATAAGAGAAAAATAAATATGGAAAGAACAATTCCAAAACATGCATCCGCTGCCACTTGTAGCTATTACTCGACCTCTAGGGTTTCAATCTTTGCCCATCTAAGCATTGGTCTGAATTTTTCTCATTTGCTTTGGTCATTTATATCCAACTCAATTACCCTTGGCAGATATACTCTCCACCACATCAATGTGCCCTCTATCCTAGTACTGTATATAAGCACCTCATTCAGATTTTATAACTTTTTCTCGACAAAGCGTTTAGACACAAATTTCTCTGTACAAGTGCAGCAATAATTAATGTACTTGGTTGCGATATTCGTGTCACTTAGTGGCTTGTGATATAAGTTATATTCTGCACGATATGTCTTCTTCAGAATCTTTTTCTCACCACCTTCATGCTTTGGGCCTGTGCACACACTATTATATGGACAACTGTATACTTCTGGCACCATCTCATCAGTTTGTGGAAGAACACAACCAGATTGTACTTGCAGAAGCCACCAAGGCTGGCTTTCTTATCAAAGCCAATAAATCCATTCTCTTGCCGACTCAACATATTGTGCATCTGGGTGTCTTCTTGAACACATTTTTAAGCCGGGCGCAGCTGACTCCCATCCAGGTCGAAGCTATGGAATTGGTAGTCAAGCTCTTACTCATATCTCGTTCTCCTACTGCACAGATGGTTCTCTCTCTTTTGAGGATGTGGACATCCCTCGATTCTCTGATTCCTTTAGGACAAGCATGTATGTGGTCCCTTCAGTGGTCAGTGCACGACCAATGTATTATGAACTGTGATCCACTGGATCATCCAGTCTCCCTAATCAGGAGCAACTTCTTGCATCTTGAGTGGTGGTTGGATCGGAGCAATGCTACCATTGGTGTTCCTATACTACCCTCTCCTCCTGAGATTCATATCTTCACAGATGCCTCACTTCAGGGATGGGGTGTGTATATCAACAGTCAGGAATTCCAGGGTCCATGGATGAAAGATAAATCTTCCTTCCACATCAATATTTTAGAACTTCTTGCTGTCCAATGGGCAATGGTTCAAGGTATAAATATATTGAAGGAGAAAATCATCATGATTCATTCTGACAATTACACAGTGGTCTCTTACAGTTCCCTTCTAGGGGCACACATTCTCAGAACCTTTGTTTTCTAGCTTTGGATATTCTCTACTGGGCTTACTCCCATCATATCAGCCTCCTGGCTTGCCATGTTCCAGGGTTGATGAATTTAATAGCAGGGTCTATGGATGAAAGATGAATCTTCCTTCCACATCAATATTTTAGAACTTCTTGCTGTCCAATGGGCAATGGTTCAAGGTATAAATATATTGAAGGAGAAAATCATCATGATTCATTCTGACAATTACACAGTGGTCTCTTACAGTTCCCTTCTAGGGGCACACATTCTCAGGACCTTTGTTTTCTAGCTTTGGATATTTTCTACTGGGCTTACTCCAATCATATCAGCCTCGTGGCTTGCCATGTTCCAGGGTTGATGAATTTAATAGCAGATCAGCTCTCTCAGCCCAACAGAATTCTCTAAATTACCCTTTTCTTTTTCTAGAACTATTGCAGATTATAACATTGTTTTCCTAAGTAGCTTAATGCTTATAACAGTATACATCTGTTTATACTTAATTTTATTGTTTGATTGACTTCTGTACCATGTCCAACTAATGATCCTGCCACACAAGTTATAAGTCTTTTGGAGAACATGTAGCTCACATTACCATATTGAATGATGTTATGCATGAGCAGCTCACAAGCATACCTCATTCTGGTGCACCTTTTTTTTTTTCTTGGCTTGTCAAAGAATCAAGTTACCAGAAGTGCAAGTGCATAGGGAGAGTTGCACGAAACTTGTGTTGCCTTCCTATTGGTGGAAGGCTGTTTTCACATAATGATGTTATCATGCACCAACACAGTTCACATTAAACACATGTATTTAGGTGGGAGTTAGCTTAAGGCTGGTGGCACTCGTATCCCAGTAGGTAGATGTCTGAGAGAAATAGCATTTCTGTGTGAAGATGTATGTATTGGAAATACATTATAAGATTAGGAAAATGTTAACTCCTGAATCTTGATTAACAGGACTGATCAAAATGAATTGTAACAAATATTAACATCTCAATTGAGAAATACCTTTTGGTCAGAATTAAAATAGTAATATCAATATTTTTTTGTTTATTTGGATTAATATAAAGATTATGTACATTCCAAGAGTATTATAATCAAAACCTATTGTATTCAGTTAAAGAGATTTGTTTAATACATTCACCATGGGCAGGTCAAAGTGCGCATGTCGTGACTTTTTAATTAAACTACTTTATTATCATTGTATTTGAATAAACTTATCAAAATGTAGTTAATAAATCTAACTTTAATATTATGTAAGTTTTTAAGTTTCTTAATTTTATATGAAAATATTTTTAAAAATCCTCAATCTCCCTTAGCATGAGAATTGTGACATTTGTTCTCTTGGTCATCACTCTTTTCTTATCTACTTACCATCTCTCTAGAAAATATGGAATTTTAATGTAAATTACTCATTATAATATATGTATTAGTGAGGTAAAGCATAATTTTTATAGCTTTCAATCATATTTGTCTACAGAGTCATAAACTAGAAAATCAGACGTACTTGCCATGCCCACCTGTCACATCCCATCTATCACAAATTGCTGATAGTTTATACTATGCTATTTATAATCAGTAGAAAATCAAATGTTTAATTAGTCTAATGACATATTATAAATTATTTTTTTTCTGTACAGAGCATTGTCCATTTTGTTGTTTAATTTCAAATTTATTTTCATGGGAATCACATCGAATAGCTCAGCTGAATCTTTAAAGGCTCATATATCATAGTTAGAAAGCCAGGAAACCTATGATAGTTGAAGAAATTTTTTGGCTTTTTCATGTTATTGTTATGTGTTGTTAGGTGCAGTATTTAATTAAATAAAAAATTATTTAGTACAGTTCTACCATTAGTATGAAAAAATATGCTTAAATTTCATCGAGAGTTTACAGCAAAATAGAAGACCCAGGTAAGCACTATATTTCTTGTTTTTTTTATGTGTATTCTTTATTTATTATCATAAAAGTAAGTAAAATGTAAAAATAAGTTATTAGATTAGATTATTTAAGATAATGAAAAACAATAATAATAAAAATTCTTCACAAAGTATGCTCAGAAAAAGCTCATGCATTACATAATTTGATATGATAACATGAGCAACACATTTCCCAACTGATTTACAGCTTGTGTGGCAGGATTATTAGTTAGATATGGCTCAAAGGGCAATAAGACAATAAAATTAAGTATAAACAGATGTATGTTGTTACCAGTCTTAAGCTATTTAGAATGAACAATTTTAGTTTCCTGTTACAGTGGGCAATCATCCTAGAAATAAAAAAAGGTTAATTTAGATTTATTTCATATTTTTTATGGTGGATATGAGGTTGGTCAAATTGACCAAATACATATAGAGTTAGTGTCAAAAAAAAGTCCACACTTTGACTCCATATATTCATAAATAAATATTTAGTAAATATACTTAATTAAAAATTTGATTTTTTTATGTACTGAAAGCTTGCAAAATTTTGTGAAGATACACAAAACATATTAAAAGTTATAGTATGGAAACCGTGATGGTCACTTTGGGGTCATGAACTCAGTAGAATCAGCAGAGCCTGTAGCGAGAGAGTTAAAGCTAAACATACATATTTGCAGTTGTGTTTTCTATAAAAATATACTTCTGCATTTGATGAAATGGAATTAATATATATATATATATATGTGTGTGTGTGTGTATGGGTGTACATGTTCTTGAAGTGGAGGAGTTGAACTTGATAAAGACTAGTTAAAATCTTTGTGAAGGGCCAATTAAAAATTTTATGACTTTCAAACCCTGATATGAATCATGCATATGTTAATTTCATATTGTTAAATATATATACATATAAAGCACCAGGACCAATATGATTTTTCACAGGTTTTTAAAGAAAGTGAGAGATCAAATATTCAATCCCCTCAATTTCATTTTTGGTAGGACATTGGGCAAGTGCTTAAGAATTTAAAGAATTTCCTAATATTATTCTTATTTTTGAGGGATGGTAAGAGTTGCCCTGGAAAATATAGGCCAATTATGTTTACTTCTGTAATAGAAATAGTTCTAGAGGTTCTGTTAAACGATGATTTGCAAATTGTCTTGTGGCATATTCATAAATGAACATTGTTTCACGAAAGGGAAATTTTGTCTTGCTAATCTTTCAACTTTTTCTAAAGATCTTATGTGTTATCTGGATGAAGGAATAGGTGGGGGCTTGGTGCACTTTGATTTTTGGAAAAGCTTTTTGTAAGGTACCATACAAAAGAGTAGCTAAGAAAATCACATTGATGGAGGTTAGAGAAAGATTAGATTTTGTGATGGTTGGAAGAGAAAAAGCCAAAAGTTGTTATTAATGGAGTCCAGTCAAAGTAAACACTTGTTACTAGTGAAGTGCTTTTGAGGTCAGAGCTTGAATCTTTGCTTTTTGTTTTTTATATAGTGATATTGATTGGGCATAATTAGTAAAGTATGCAGATTATACTACATTGTTTTGTATTTCTAGCCATGTTCAGGTACTACAGAGTAACTTCAATTAAGTGATTAGTTAAACATATTATTTGGTTATTCATATGTGATATATGTCTTATAAGTGAAAGTTTAAAGCACGATTGAAATTCAGTTTTCATTAAAACAAGAGGAAATCCTCAATAGCCACGACTGTTATTAGATCTCAAATCAGGCAAGAGATGGAGCTAATAATTATAATGTATTTTTAAAGTTAACAAGTGGAATAACTAACAAGAATTCATTTAGTTTTTAAACTTTAATGTTTTGTAATAAAGATTTAATTGTAAAAATATATTTTTGTTTTATTGGTTAGAAAGAGAAGCTTGTATTTTATTTTTTTTACACTATTATTATATATAGGCATATTTTTTACATAAGCACATAGAAATTCATTCTTGTATAGTCAGAATGATTTGCAAATGGTAAATTTAAACAATTTGTTGCTCTGTGAGTTAGGTAGATCATAATCTGATTGTTATATTGATACATTTACAACTAGTAAAATATGTATATGCAATCATCCTAAGTTGAAAATATTTTATTTAAAGATGGACACGTTGGGATTAGTTTTTTAACTTATTAATATCATAACTAATAAAAGAGAATTTGCTTGTGGTAAGATATTTTCTCTAGTAAATCTTGTTTTATGTTTCAGTTTCCAGGTATTTTTTGTCTCTAAAGCTAGTGTACTGGGAAAAAGATGGCACTATATAAGGGAGCTGCCAGTGAAGCTGGCCGAGCCATGCAGTTGAAAAAGAAAAGAGAAAAGGCACTGGAAGAACTAGAACATCAAAAGAAGAAAATTGAAGAAGAATTGAAACTTTCTAACATTGGAAACAAGTTTGCTTCTCACTATGATGCAGTTGAACAACAACTAAAGTCCAGTACCATAGGATTGGTTACATTAGATCAGATGAGAGTAAATATGAAATAAACTTTTTCATTCACAGTAAACTATTATAAATTTTTGCAATCATGTTGCTGGGATATTAAAATATACATGGCAATCCATAGTGGAAAATATTAACTGCTGTCAAGCTCTTCTTCAATTTTGAATGTATGGTATTTATTCACATTTGCCTGTGAACCTGAATGATTATTTAAGTTTTAAGTGTTTGTTAAAGTAGGAAATAACTGATATATTAATTAAAAACAGAAATTTAAAGAAAAATATATATTATGAACTTCATACTAAATGTAAACAATAAAATTCACAGCTAGTTCACTAGTGAGTTTCTCGTTTAGTTGAATCACAACACAGTTTTTCTGGATTATTACATATCATTAACATATATGGAAGAAGAAGATTCAAACATAGTTTATGTGTCAAAATTTTGTAAGTTTTTAGTCATTTGATGACATTCATCACACACATATGTTAGCAATTCAAAAAGTCCTCCTGTTCTTATGGTTAGCTTTTAGTAGAAAGGGATACTTGCTAGTCTGCACTGTAGAAATTTCAATATGTTTTTTAGTCATTGAAGAAAAAAAGTACCGGTATAAGGGTTTCAGGAATATCTTTTGCTGAATGATAAATAGATTGAACTTTCATCCACATTAAGTTTGTGACAAAGAATATTGATTCATTGATACTTAAACAAATTGTGGTGCTCTATTGACTTCACTGAAATATTAGAGATTAAAGACTTTTAGGAGTCTATGTAATATCTGATGTATTTATGTTTGCCTAATACCATCTGGAACAATCTGGATGAATACTACATACAATGTGTTGTTTTGCCACATGGTATTTAGGAAGAGTTTCTGACATTTTACAATGACCCTACAGTCTTAGTTTTAGGCATGTAAGAATGGGAAACTTAAGTGATGTACGTGCAGAAGTAGTAACTTATCTTCTAAAATAAGGTTTTGAACCCCCCGTCCCCCTTTTTTTTTTTTTCTTCTACATTTCCTATTTATATAAAGCAGAGTTGCATGGACATATCTACTTCAGGTTGTTTCATGTACTGTACCTTTTCTCCCAGGCATTCAAATATGAATTTAGACACTGCAGTGCTTGTTAAACCAGCATATAGACTAACATAGCTTTCTCTTGCACTTGTCTTGGATATCTGTAATGAACATTTTCTTGTTTCATAGAATATTGGGCTAATGCTTTTAAATTATTGGGGATTTCATTGACGAAGTATATTTGACTGAAAAATGGTTTGAACAGTTAGCCTTATGTTAAGTATTAGAATTTCAAATAGCCTGAAATTGAGTTAACTGATAAATTTAAATTTAGTAGTTAAATTGTAATTTGAATTTAGTAGTAAAGTAAAAGCCAATATATATATATATATAGTCAGTTTATATTTGCAAACAAGATTGATACACACAGTTTTCTTTTATACAAATACATTTTAATATACACACAATAATACAATTTACAATAACAGTTATTACAAACAATGATTTATAAACAAAAGTTTCACAAACTTGCAAGCAATATAAAGTCTTCCTTTTAATCTGGAACTTCTTTGATATCTTATCAAGGGTTCACAATGAGCAAGTTGATTACGAGTTGACGTAGGTATATTTCACTTAATGGGAAGCTAACTAGCCCTGTAGTCTTCACTGTTCATATACCTATTAGAGATTGAGTTTCCACCAATGATGTTAGGTTATTTACTGGCCACATACATTGAGCTCTCCACAATGAATTTATATAATGTTTTTGTAAAATTACTAATGTCCGATGAGAATCCAGTGAAGTTAAATGATTTGTAATTTTCGAACTTTGTAAAGGTTCCTGGTCAAATATTTGAAGTTTTCTGATTGATAAGCATTATAATAATCACAATTATAGCTTCCAAAGTGTATAGCACACTAACTATAGGGAACTAATAATAGATACTCTCCTTGGCGTAGCGCGTTGGTTATACTTATAGCCATGTGGAGGCATTCAAGAAATTTCAGTTTTACTTAACAATACTGAACTACATTTAAGCGTTTACATACACACATATGTTGTTGATTCTTACTCTCGAGAATCTTCTACAACTTTGGAGAATAGGTGGGAGTTTCACGATACATATTTAACAGTATAAGCCATGTATGTTTCTAAATATAAATTTAATCTAAACAAATGTTGATATTAAAATAAATATATAACAACAAATTTGTTACACTTATAATCTGAGTTTTCAAGATATTTACATTTTCTTTTAATACTCTGATTCAATAACTTAGACTTCAAAAGTTCTTTTGGGATATTGAAGTACTTCATTTCTGAAACGTATCCTCAAATAATCTGGATCATAGTTATTTTATTCTACAAAGAATCTTATCTTTTATCCAGTGTTAGCATTAAATCATGTTCTAATAATGGGGCTTGTATGTGAATGAATTTGTTTATACACAGCATATGTAATGCTTGTCAAAGAGAAGTGGCCAATCACTGTTTGGAAATATATATTAAAATAAAATGACACTCCTCTAACTTGCAAGTTTTTAATAATTTATTTGTTTCCTTCAAAAAAAATGCATCAGTGCTGTCTGTTAAACAAGCAAAATAATAATGAAAAGTTAAAAAAATATAATAAACATAAAATCATGATTCATATGGGTTAGTGAATAATACACAAAGAAGGAAAGGATATTACTAGATTAAAAACTGTGTGTGAAAAGGTATTAAAGTGATTGTTCTTGCACTGTGTATTTCTTTTGTAGCAATATGTTTTCAAAATCCTAAGTTGTCTATTGTAACAACCAAATCATTGTGTACAAAGAGAACAAATTAGGTAATAGATAGCTTTAAATATTTCAACTGTAGGAGTTAAAAGTACAGATTTGTGATGCTCAAATATCTGATTGAAATAATGTGCTAAAATAAAATTAAAAAATTGTTTCAGAAAATTTTGAATAAGTGCTTTATACTTATTATTGATGGGAAATGACATTAAAATTTTTACATGTAATGATATGATTTACATAACTTCTTTGTTTGACTAGCTAAACAATTCCAATTTTAAAAGCTGATTAAAATTAAATAGGCAAGACAAGAAGATGTTGTAAAGGAGAGAGAACGCCAACTTGCGCAAAAGCAAAAAGAAAAGGAGTTTTTGAGACAGCAAGAGATTGAGGCAAAAAGGCGTAAAAAAGAACAACAGAAAAGACAAGTTTGTATAATGTTTTTTTATATTTTTATATGTTAAGTATCAGAAATCTTATAAAGCATTACCTTTAAAGATATTTTCATTATACATATGAATATTTTCTGATTTTTTAAGGATAGGCACATAATAACAATTAAACATTGTTTGTATATCTGCCTGTGCTTGAGTTTTATTTGATAACTTTTATACAAAATTACTTCATTGGTGGTTCTTCATAATTTTTTTAAAAATGTTATGCTATTGTTTTTTAATCCATAATATAGTGATTGTCAAGAATGGAGACCATTGGTATCAAATAACCTTCTTAATTTTAAATTTGAGGTTTCCGCAACTATAGCATGTTAAACATGCTAAACTTTAATTCACAGCTTGAAACTTAATACATCTTGTTTAGTTATGAAACATCTCCCTTGTATGTATAATTAATATGCATAAAAAATTCTAAGTGGAAAACTAAAATATCAGTTCATATTTTTCATTCAGAAAAACTTTGAAATATTACTAGGGAAACATTATTTTCTAACTATATATGATGTATCCCCACATAAATAGGCATTTTATGAATTAAGCATTCAGTTGTTTTCAATTAACAGTTTTTGCTAAATTTTTAGATCCGATTTTTTAAAATAAAACTTGAATATTACTGATTTGTATATTTGCAGAGTGTATTTTGCACTGACATCTGGATTAAAAAAGAAAATAAAACCTGTAGAATAAAAAATATATAACCCTTAATGTTCTATGAGTATCACAGTATAATTATACAGAATGATAACTTCTTCATTTAAAGTAGTTTTTAAGAAAGACATAAAAAGTTCTGGTGTTGGTAACTCACACCTCATCCTGCTATAATGCTAGGTTGAATTTATAATAGAACTACTTAGCCTTTTATATAGCTAAGAAAAATTCCATTGTAGTCTTAGTTGGTTACTGTTTTGAAACTGCTGTAAGTTGAAAAAATGTTGAGTGAATGATTTTGTTTATTTTGGAACTTAACTATGAAAATATTTATGAAACAAAAAAGGTGTTAGTTAATATTTTTTTCCTGGGAAATACTGATAGTTGTTTTTAGTGATGAGGCATAATATTTTACATATAAGATGTGCATATGGAATTAAAGACAATTTTAATGTCACTTAAAATAATTTGCTGAAACACAGTTTTACAAGCAGTCTTAACAACTTCTGGATATGTGCAAGTGTGTTAAATGATATAGGCATTTTGACTTTTTTTCTAACTGTCTTAAATTATATTTTCAGATTGCTTCTCTGTCATTTAAAATAGATGAAAATGAGGAGGAAGATGACGAGGAGGAGGAGGAGGAAAAAGTATTGATGACCATGTGCAGATCTTAACAGATGAAGATAGCCAGGAATCAAAGACAAATGACGAAACAGATGAGCCAGTGGTAAAGAAGAAAAAGATTGGCAAGAATCCAAATGTAGATACTAGTTTTTTGCCTGATAAAGAGAGAGAAGAAGAAGAACAGCGATTGAGGGAGGAACTGAGGCAGGTTAGCAAAAAACACAGAATGTATAATAATTAACTAGAAATGTAACATTAGTATAATTAAAACATTATATTTTTTATGATCACCTAAATCTAACTATTGATTAATTACTAATTTCTTTCATTACTTGAGTATTTAATCATCTTAACTATGTATAGATGGTGGCCTAAGCACACCATCTATTTCTCTCTATCCTTGTTCTTGCAGTTTCAAACATGATATTCCCTTGATTATATTGTTTTTTTAGTTCTTTAGTATTCTTTATCATGAGCCATCTAATTTTTCCAGATCTAATTTAACTGTTTTGTTGATCATCTAATATATATACACATTACAAAACTATCTTGACGGCAAGCAGCAAACAAGTATAAAGTTTGTAACTAGAAGAAGTTATTGTTTGCTATACTTTATTTATTGTTCTATGTTTTAAGCAAAATAACTTTAAGAACTTGTTTGAACATAATAATAATTTATATACATACATAATGTATTATAACTGAAATGTAACTGTATTTTACAAAATACTAGTCTACTAAAACACAACTGAGACAGATCACTTCGTAAAGGCCAGTTTTATGTTCTTGGATACAATAACATGAGTGCACGTTTATTACAGTGATGTAATAGTGAAAATAACAGATAAGATATAAAGTTTTTCTAAAAAAACGTTTGATAACTATTTGGAGGTTATAAAGATTTTGCATGTGAAGTGTGACAATTTCCTGATGCAAAAAAGTATTTTTAAACTTAAAATAAAAATTACTTTTCATGTTGGATAGTCAACATATGAAAAGAAAAAGGGCACAAGAAAAACATTACTTAAAAAATAATCTTAAAAGTTAATAAAAAAATTGAGATTTTGCATATGAAAACCTTGTAGTGTTTACTGATAATATACAAAATTTTATAAAGATACTCTTACTAATTTAAAAGTTATAGCAAGAAAACTATAACAAGCACAATATGGTTACGAGGTTTAGTGCCAAGGAAAGAAGCCCTGCTGAGAGAGTTAAGCCATTCAGATGCTTCATGAGGTCAGTCAGTCACTAAGTTGTTTACTTTTATTACTTATCTTTGCCACAGCAGCACCCCCACTCAAATCTCGTGTGGTTTCTGAGAAATGTAATTATTTTCCTAACCATTTTGCTAACATCATTTTCCAGCATGTGATGCAGAAAGTGATGATTGGTAAGCCAAACACTGAGTAAAGGAAAATGGCATTAAGTGTTATTCTTTGCTGGAAATATGCGACATTTGATAAAAGCCTATTTTCATGAATTGAGTACTTTATTATATCTTGTTTCACCATGGGGAAGTGTGTATTCAATAGGACTTGGTTAAACCAAAATGAATTCAAAAATTTGGTCAGAGAACACAAAGGATGTCACTATGTGATGTAGTATGCTGCTTGTAAGAAAGTATTAGATCAATGCAAGATGTTTAAAACTGTGCTTAGTTGCGTATACACAATGAAAAGCATTATATAAATGTGAAGACTTTTGAGAAAACTGTATGTTTAGTTTCCTCAGGAAAAAACAGCACAGCTGTTTCTTGGATAGTAGAACAAAACTGGTTAATGTCAAAAGTTTCATTAATTTCCTTTATTGAGATTTCCTTGTAAAATAGTAGTTGAAGCCTTAAAGTTCTGAAGGAAGTCCTTGAATTTTATCATCATAGTTATGTACAAACTCTGTAGATGCAGTAACACTTCATTTCTGTGATTTGATTATTTGTGACTTTTTTGTGAAAGATGTCACTGTTAGGACTCTCTTTAACAATATAAGGAAAATTAAGATATGGCTGAAATGTTTGACTATTTTCCTCCCTTTACTCCTATTGTACTTCCTTTCATGATTCCTTTTGGCTTCATTGATGATTATTTTCCATATTTTATTATTTTTACTACTGAATTGTACTCCCATTTTCTTACACATTTATCTTCGAGAAGATCAACTGAAGCTTTAACTTTCCAATCTCTCTTGAACTTGCTTCTTCTTCTCTTTCCTTTTCAACCCTTTTCTGCTCCATTGTTGTCTGCATTTTTGTAAGTTCATAATTTTCCCTATACTCTTTCTTTACATCATAAAGGTTCTCTTCCAGTTTAGCCCATAGCTTATCTAATCCTTTTATTGTCTTTTCAGTTTTCAGTTCTACTTCTTTTTGTTCCACTTCTTTTGATTTAGACATCAGTGATCTTAATCATTTTTTCACCTTTTGAAAAACTCCTCTTATTCCTGTCAATCTTGAGACTTGTCAAGCTTAGATAGACTTTCACTCCCTGATCTTTTCTACTTACGTTTTTGTCAACTATAACCACTTTTAACTTTACTCTTACATAACTTACTATATTATTTTATTTAGGTCTTCATTAATGTGTAACTTCAATCTTCATATAGTTTATCTGAAATCTTCTTTATTGTTTAACTTGCATCTTCCTTATTATTTAGGTTAAATCTTCACTTTTGTTTATCTTAATTCTTTAGTTTCCTAGTGTTGAACTTTCTTTTCTAATATTCAGTTTACTTGCCTTTCTTTTTTTTTAATCAGTCCTATCCTATTTCAAGACTTGTCATGTAATCATTCCTGAATGACCAACTGCAATTGACCTTTGACCTCAAATAACTGCATGAAACTTCTGTGTTATTAGCTCAGCACACCCAAATCACTTACTTTACTTAAAATCAAATCCATATACTCTGAAATGTATAAAGATTAGCTACTGAAAGTCACTATATCTTAATAAACTGGCTTTTTTTTATTAGTACTGACAAATTTCATGTCTGTCTACCAGCATTGACCTGCAATACCCCCAACTATGAAGTAATATTCACTAAAGACATAGCTAATTTTGAGGAGCTTAATAGTTCTCAGGCTAATAAATTAACTTTATCAATTACAGAATTAACTTAATTCTAGAATGTATTTTTGCTGCTTTTTTTTTCACATTAACACTAGATTTTCATGTTATATAATGAGTATTTGTGTGCTTATATTTAGCCATGTGCTATTTCAAAATATATGTGTTTAGTCAAAAAAAATTAAAGGGTATACAATGGCGTAAACATAATATATATTAAATAATGAATAAATGTTTCATATTTTTGCAAAGTATTAGAAACACAATTTAATGAGCTGAGTAGGTGTAGATAATTTTTTTCAGCAATGGGAAGAAAAACAGCAGAAACTTAAGAGTGAAGAAATCCTGATTACCTTCAGCTACTGGGATGGTTCTGGTCACCGTCGTAGTGTAAAGATGAAGAAAGGAAACAGCATCTACCAATTCCTTCAAGTATGTTGCATTGCATTGTTTAGCTGGCACAAAAAAATCTTTAGCTATTTAGATAATGGTCAAAGATATTTAATTACTAAACTCAAAATTTTTATTGTGTTGATTATGGTGATCATTTTGTAAGGAAGTTTACTTCTGGTTCCAATTTATTACATCTATAAATCACCTTGTTAACAATATTATACATTGCCAGAGACTATCCTGATTAGTTAGAATTCACTTTTTGATAATTGCAAACTTGTCCTTGGTATTGGCCTTTGAATTTCAACTGAATTTATATTACAAGACCAGAGATCTTGCCATTTGTGTAGTTTGAAGATTGGAACCTAGAAAGCATGGACATTGATAGAGATGGTTGATTAGTGGTATTTGTAATTCAATCAATCAACAGCTCCTCTGATTGATTAGCAGTGTTCCTTAAACGATTCTACATAATAGAAAAGAAAACAGATTATGGCAGGTGCTGACAGAAAGTTGCCTTTCCATTATTTAGCAGTTCAAGAACAAAAAAAAAACAACAACTTGGCAGCAGGTTTGACTTTCTGCTAGTCAGTAGTTCATAAAGAAGGAATAAATGGTCATGGTGGGTACTTAAAAACAGTTGCTTTAACTCTAATCAGCAATTCAAGAAGAAGAAAAAAGAAAAAAATAGTTTGAAGTGAATACTACCATGCATTTGCCTTTCCTCTATTCAGCAGTTCAACATTAGCCCATTATGTAGCTTTGTGCATAACAACAATGTTAATAGCAATATTTCAATCGCTTAGATAGTTGGAACAATCAGAAACACTATTTTTAATTAGTTGATTATTTTCATGACAAAAGATATGATCAGAATTTCGATTAACAGCTATTTTACATAATTGCTGCTCACAGGTAATCAGTATATCAATTAAGCAATAACATTGCCTGTCTCTAAACATTTAAAACTTAGTGGGGTAAAGCTGCTTTATAAGTACCCTTTTCTACTGGTGCTCCCTCTGAGTAATGTATTTGCATATTGCCTGTAAATTTGACCAAGACAAAATGTCTTATTACTATCAATTCTGCAGTGCTACTGTTTTATATGCTTTGAGAGACAAAGCCAGGAAAAACTAATCCACATAAAAACAAATTATCGTGAGTATCAAACTATTAATACATATTTCTGAGCTTAAGTTATTTTAAGCTAATACTGTGCTTTAAACTTTATATAACATAAAGTTTATTTTACTGCAAGCAATTTGAAAATTGGTATTAATAATTATGTTTGATTAAGTTGGCCACAAACCTGATAACTAGACAGGGTATTTTAGGGGTGTGGGGTCATAATATTGCAGAAATGTGAAAAATTATTCCAGAGCCTTGAAAAGTCAGAGAAAATTGTACCCTCATCCCTTTATCTTTGTACTGCATGTGCATGCAAACAGTGTTGCATAGCTGTGTCAGTTATTAATATGTTTGGTCAGACACTCTATGTTGTTTTATCTGGTAATAATTAGTCAATTTATTGTATTTGATGAAAGGTTAAGTCAAATGTTCTTTTATTGATAAAAAGGTAATATTTTATTGTCTACTATCAAGTTGCAATGTCCTTTTTTGAAGATGTTTTTTCTAGTACCATAGTACATTCTGAAGTTGTTATTACCAAATTGCACGCTAGAGGAGTTAGAGGACTGAAAAATTATAATTATTAGATTGTTCTGAAACATCTTTGAAACAGTTACTTTTGCTATAATTTTTATACTCTAAAATTATACTACAAAAATAATCTAATTATTAGATTGTTCTGAAACATCTTTGAAACAGTTACTTTTGCTATAATTTTTATACTCTAAAATTATACTACAAAAATAATCTAATTATTAGATTGTTCTGAAACATCTTTGAAACAGTTACTTTTGCTATAATTTTTATACTCTAAAATTTACTACAAAAATAATCTAAGTCTCATACTACTATTTCTAATAGAAACTAAATATATTGTATTCATGCTTAAATCAACATAATGGATAGTAGTGTTAATGTAAGTTTCTTGCTGATGTTTCAAAACTCATACATTATTGCTTGGAAATAGTTCCTGAAGTTCTAAACTGCTCAGGACCATATTCCATGCAAATGCATAATTATTATGGAAGCTGAAAATGAAAACTTCTCACAACAAAGTAGTATAATCAACGAATGTAGTTGATAGTTTTCAAAAACTATTTTCTTGTTTAAGCATCTTGTAGGAGACAAGAGTTATTAAAAAGTGTTATAAGAATTTTGTTGACTTGAACCATTTTAATGATATATCAGTGTCTTGTGAAGTATTATCACCTTTTATTTCCATTTTAGCAAAGTTGAGCAACAGCATAAATGCTAGTGTTGCAACTACTAATGTGTTCTAAATAAGTATGTGCATGGGCTGATAAAATTAGGTAATATATTATGTAGTTCAAATGCAATAAATATTAAAATTGTAAAATTGTTGTATAAGCTATTTTTTTCTGCCAAATTCTCCTTGCTTTAAAGTTCTGCAAGTTTAATCACAGGTTTAAGCTTTTCATGAGAATGACAAAAAGTATTTAATTGGTATGCTGATTTCAGAAAAGTCACATTGTCTAAAATTTACTCTGTTATATTAGCATCAGTGCTTACATTCATCTTAAGTGAAATGATACAATTTTTTCTTCTAATATTGTGTTATCTGATGCTGTAAAGCATATCGGTGACTTGCATAAAGAAAAAAAATATCAAGAAATTAAGAAGTTATAGATTTTTGGATCAGTATCACTTGTCAAAGGTGATGTTTATGCTATTGACAGTAGGTAAAGCTTATTGAACCTTGTATTGATATGGATTGCCAAGAGAGAATTTTTGATGTTCAATATGGTGGGGAGGAATGAAATGAAAAATTTTGTAATATCACCTCTGTACCACATTTTGCTCTGTGTACGGTCATAAAGAATGAGAGAATGCTTGTTTAAAAAGTGCCATCTTCTATAGCACTGTTTCTCAACCATTGCTCCATCACAACCATCTTGCCAATGGAATTTCATGAAAAAAAACAAAAATTGACTGGATATTCTTATGTAATTGTAATGGTTTTTGTTGTATTTTTATATGAATAGTCCTTGACAGTTTAGGGAGACAGCGAGCTGGTGCCTGGTGTCGAAAAAGTTGAGAAATACTGTTCTGTAGTATTGTATTTAAATTGAGAAAACTGCTTATGAACCAGTTCATTAGATATTTAAATGTTTGTCTCTCTTCCTGATTTTCAGAAATGCCTGGAATTGTTGAGAAAGGAGTTTAACGAGCTTCGAGCAGTTATGGCAGATCAACTGATGTATGTCAAAGAAGATTTAATTATTCCTCATCATTATACCTTCTATGACTTTATAGTGACTAAAGCTCGAGGAAAGAGTGGACCTCTATTCAGCTTTGATGTTCATGATGATATCCGACTTGTTAGTGATGCCACTGTAGAAAAAGATGAGTCACATGCAGGTAAAGTTCTGTTGCGAAGCTGGTATGAGCGCAACAAACACATATTCCCTGCATCACGCTGGGAACCATATGACCCAACAAAGAACTATGAAAAATACTCTATATCTGATAAAAAGAAGTGATGTTGAGTTGAACAACATAACTATTGTAGTAAGCCATTAGGAAGTGGGAATTTTTAGCAGTACATTTTTGTTATTTTTACAGATTCTGACTTAAGAAATATAAGACATTTCGATGTTAAACTTTAGTGTCTTTTTTTTTTATTCTGCATGTGCAAAGTTTTAAATGTATATATTTTTTGTGTAATATGTTGTACCGTGACTGTTGAAAGAAATCAATAAGTTCACTAAGGGCTGAAAAATCATTAACAGCGAGATACCCAACTGATGACCTAAGGCAAGTGGTTATAGAAACATTTAATGATTTGCCTGTTACTGACATTAAGAGTAATTATTAATGATGATTTTTTGGAACCTTTATGATTTAAGTTATTACATAATTGATACAGAAATATATTTTGTGAAAATGTAATTGATATACAAGTTCAAGATGCCTTTTGTTGTATTTAAAACAATTCACCATTTGTTATAAAACTTTATACTAATTTGTGTTTTGTATCTTCTAATACTTTCCAAGAAATAGAGATGGAGAATGTAAATGTGGTAATTTTGTTCTATATTTAAGAACTATGCATTGCATTGACTTATTTTGATACATATCTTAGTAATTGATGTGTTCGAAGGAAAACGAAGTTTGATAATAAATAAGATTACGACACTTATGATATAAAAAAATTTCTTTATTAACAAAAAAGGGACATAGGTAAACGTTTCGGAATTCTATCAGATTTCATCTTTAGTATCTAAAGCAAAATAAAATGAATTTACATAAGTCTTTGGACATTGTCAAAGTACAAATGCTAAATTTAACGATAATTAAACAAATGAAATACAAAAAAGTAATCATGTGGGGAAGTACAGCAAGAAAACACAACAACAAACAAAAGTAAAATCAGTAATATGAACATATTAAAAAAAATGTATAATTTAAATGAAGACTGCATGTTGTTCAGTGTTGGAGAGTGCTGTTTGATGTGGAGCATTTCTTTAATCAATAATTCCAGCTCAGTATTAGACTTGCAGAGGATAGAAAAATTTGATAGTATAGATCGATGTCCTGTTTCTTCACTATATTGGCGTATACAGGAAACACAGGGGGTTACTCTTTTTTCTTTTTTCTTTTTTTTTTGTTTTTTTTTTGCATTCTAATGGAAATTCCCATATGTTCATAGGCTCTGACTTTGACTTCCGAACTAATAATAGCGTGGTGTTTATGTGCACTTTATTTTGGAAGATGCTAACATGTAGAGCTTCAGATTATGGAAAGAAAGTTACATTAATGAATGTAATAAAACATTTATTGGTAATTATGTGTATTATCTCTAAGATATACGTAGTTATGGTAACATTATTCAGTAACCAGTGATAATATAACCACTTTGAACTTTCAATAAAGAGTAGTGAAATATTGTCCAATTTTTAGTATCAGTAAGATATTTTAGCCATCTAGGTTTTACTAGAGCTCTATGGGATAACATACTTTGTGTTTATGTAAAATTTATATATGAATAAGATAATTAAAAAAGACATGATTGAAAAGTGTTTTACAAATAATAAGTGCATGTTTTCAGTGCTACACTTCAAACCATGTTGAGATTGGTTGATGTTTACAATGTTTTACTCTCTTCTGTTACATCCATGTGGCTTAATTCCCCAGTTATTGTGTATTTTTATTGTTTACTGTTTTATTGTTTTAGGTATTCTTGCTGTACTTTTGTCTGTCATATTGTTTTATCTTAGCTTCCCAGGTGTCACATGTTCTTGCTATTTACTGTCTTCTGCTACATAGTTGTATTTTAAATCCCTATGTGTATTCTTGCTACTTGCACTCCTCTGATCACATAGTTATACCATAACTTCCCAGATATGTGTTTTTCTGTTCTTTTATATGACACATTCACATCTCATATTGCATAGTCTGTTGTTTTACTTTCTTTTACAGATTTATTCTATAATTTGCTAGGTGTAGTGTCTCATTGTTCTTGTTATGTATTAGACCCCAGTTTATTTTTAAGGAATGTTCTTACATTACATTGGATATTTGTCTTTTAATACAGACACAAACATAGATTTTTGTGTGTAATACACAAACCTTATCATTCATTTAAGTAGATATGGTCAAACTATATGTTAATAAACTGGAGCTGTCATTGAAAACAGTTTTATTCAGCATAATCCTTCATAAAAATGGGTTATCTGTATAGCATAAAGGGAAAACAATCTTGAAAGCGAAGTTTCAGAAAAAGAAGAAAAGAGAAAGTAACTTACTAAATTATAAAATCAACATGTAATCCTATATTTAGTGAGCTAAATTTACAGTGATGTAATAAGAGAAATGCGCGATGGCTCAAAATAGGAATACCATAGTTAAAGTGAAAAAAATATCAGATAGCTTTTTTTTTTCTACTCCTTGTTGTCATGGTAAGACTAAATCATTCAAAATTTGTCTAAAAGTAAAATTATTTTTTAGAGCTTATAAAGTAGAAGGTTAACTTAAAAATATTAATGTGATTCATTAAAGGTATTTGTTTGTTCCCAAAATCAGAAGGGAAACGTAGTTTAAAGGTCATTCAAAAGAAGCATTAAAGTAAAACTACTATTGTAGAAAACCAAAGAATGAATACTATTTTGGTTGCAAAATCTTTCCTTTAAATCCTCACTACAAAGTTATCCCATTTTCTAACCATTAATTATTTGAAACCTATTTTATTAGATTTTAGCCAGAGAGAGTTGAACAAATAGCAGCCAAGTTGATTAAATTTTTTTTCTGCTTCAGACCTCATCTTTGAGCAGTAGACTTTATTAGACAGGCACTACCATCATAGCAAAATCTTTCATTTAAATGATAAGCTTGTCCTTTGAGAACTTCACAAACATTCAATTAAGAAAGTTAGAAGAAAAAGTTAATAGGAAGAAAATATTAACCTTTACAATTACTAAATTATTCTAAGGTGTTAAATTTAAATTTGACCTTTCAGTGGCTTGTATAGAATTACTTCATCCAACTCTCCCTTGGCACCTGTTTTAGGTTTCAAGCTTAAAAATAGTTAGTAAACCTTTTTATATAAATATTTTTTAATACACTATAAATGTAGTTAATACAACCATAGTTAAAATAACTTTGCACATTTTACTTTTGACATTAACAGTAAGTACAACAGAAGCAATTAATCAGGTAAAAACTTTAGGCCTGCAGTTTGGTCTTAAAACATAAAATAAAATTTCATGATTCTTACTTTATTTCAGTGTTTAAAGTCATACTCGTTGTTAGTGTAATTATTTTATTAATAGTTGAAGAATTTAAATACTTATAAGATGCATCTAACAATAAATTTGAGAAATGTATCTCAGTTCAAACTTGGTGTTCATATGTGATATGCGGGCATATCATGTGTTTTTCTTCCTTCTATAATGTTATAGTAATTTTTGAAAAATTTTGAGTTATGTAATTTCCATGCTATAATGGCAGCAACATGTTAAGATTACCTCATTCTAGTTGATTCATTTCTTTGTTCTCGAAAGAAGGTTATGTCTCTTCTGCCTGCAGGAGTATTGCAGTAATATCTTTATTATCAGTGTTAAAATAATTGGTATTGTAATGTCCTTTGCTGGCCAGTTATAAAACTGACTGAATGCAACAGCCAATCAATACTGTGAGGAACAAAGTTCATGAGGTGATGCTGTCAATTGGACAAAGAAAGTAAGTTTACCTGTTAAATTGTGGCACACTTTCTTGATCTAGTTCTACTAGGAGATTGCCAAGTGAAAACTTACTTTTAAAATCACTGTTTAGTTAGAGAATTCTATCTTGAGAGAGATAAAGCTGTGGGACTAAGTACATCCTAGTAGAAGCAACTGACTGTCTTTTGGCATGTGCAAGTAGGTACACTTTTGTGTGTGTGTGTGTTTGCCAGATAATAAAGATTGTTTTATTTTTTATCAATTCTGTTCAGTCTTATTATTTCAAATGCTTGTAGGTCCCACTTACCTATAACAGAACACTCCCTTTATTTTCTTTTAGAACCTGCTGTTATATTGCGGGTTTACTTGTCAGGAAATTGATTTTACCTGACAGTACTACACACTCATGGTAACTATTGTTCTGTCAAACTTACTACTAGCACCAAATTCATGGATTTCTATCATTTGTATTCAACTGTACTGTGAACCTGTTAAACCTGACTCAAATGCCCTCTAAGGCTTAATGAATCTATAATTGTTGGTTATGACATAGTCTCCCATATCACCATTCTACCATAGCTAATTCAACTGTCTCTTACATTCAGTGTGACTAGGTGGGCAATGCCAAAAAATACTTGTGATATGCTTATTGTAATTTGAAATTACTTTTTGTCATCACCTTCAATTATTTGTAGACATCCTTTCTATTAAATTATGTTATTGAATTGTACAAGACAACATTATGATCCATTGTTGTAATGTGTTCTGTCATTAGGTTCTTTTGGATTATCTGGTAAAAATAATGTGGAATCTGGTGCATATAGCAATAAGGGATTAACTTATTTCTTCCTTAACTTTTGCTACACGTTACTTTCACTTGTAGTGCAAAAACAATGTTTTACCAGAAATTCCAAGACTAATGCTAAGTATACCTGACTCACAAATAAACCTATGTAGAGAATTTCCTTGTTATTTGATTAACTTAATAAACACATTAGATTCTCACTTCTAACACTGAACTGTGAACAACTTTTCTGACACTGAATCTGTAAACTCACTGAATGTTTATTAACCCCACTAACTAATTATTTGTATTTATGAATAATATAACTTCATCTCTAAATATTAGACAAAATTTATTCATTATTATGTTGTCATCATTAGCAGCTACCTCTAATAAATAACTAAATTATAAAATTGAAAATGTAGCTTGCAACAATATCTTCTTCAAGTTCAGATCTGTTAAAGATACACAGTGATGAATTATAATGTCATGTTTTTTGGTGTGTTTTTTTCCTTTTTGGTGAACATGTTATCTATAAAACAGTCAATATATTGTTGTGATAAGCAGGCATATCATGCTTTCTACTTCTTTATTTCTATAGGAATTTGTATTATTTTTTTATATGGTTTGTGAACAGCTTTTTGCTTAAACATGTGGTCAAGAAGGATGTTAATTCTCACTTTTGGTGTAACATGTACAGTCATTATTTTCATGGATTCTAAGTAGTCTTGCATTGAAAGAAGTAAAAAATATATTCAGGGAAGTGAGTACTTTTGAAATATTTCAATCTACATGTCATGGTTCAGCCAGATGTCACCATCTGTGAATGGTGAAACTCACCAGTGTTTTATATTCTTCACAAAATGAATAATTCGTGGCAGAACTCAGCTGAACTACACTTTCAGCCAACATTTCCATTGCCAAAATTACTATTCACCCTACTGCTACCTAGTACTTCAAAACATCTTGAAACGAACTTTGGCTAAATACAGTATCCCACAATAAATGGGAATTTACTATCCAATATGGCCACCAACTGAGAACCATCAGAAAAATGTATTACCTTACAAAAGTTAATCCACTTGTGTTAATTGGCATCACAAGAAAGTAAGTAAAACTAATCTCAATGAAATGAGACCCATGCCAATGAAATTCACAAACACCCTCTCTACCTTCTGCACATGTAAAGAGTATAACGCCCTCACTACACATGGAGAGTTCATACAGAATTAAGTGCACATGTGAGCCTTTCTCTGGAATACCTTGCTGCCTGTTTGGAAGAACTGCTGCTATTCAGAAAAGGTTGAGTGATTTTCACGAAAATTTGGACTACCATTTCACAATGGAAAATCACTCAATTTCTCAAAAGCAAGGGTCATACAGTTATTTCAGCCATTGGCCTTTTGACCAAGCAACTGTTCTAATTTGGGATGATTAAGTGATCATCACTAAATGCTGTTTATAAATTTTGTCATAAACTTTTCACTTTCTGGTTTCTCAACCAAACAGCTGTCCTTGCTGTGATAATCAACTGGATATCATACAATATAGTGCATATATTGTAAGATGAACACTGGTACTTCCTTTCAGTCAGTGATTTAAGCAGATCAACGACTAGCCTAACTGCAGAGTAATCCAGTTGTAATCACACAATGTAGTGCACATACAATGCTTTTTGAAATACTACCTAATATTTCAGAAAGTAATAAATAGGTTATTTTCTATCAGTTATTGATCTTACAGTCAAATTACTATCTTAATTGTTGGTCTGGCAGTTAATCTCAGGAAAATTATTAAAATTTCATTACCAACATCTTGACCTGCCACTAAAACGTCCCCACACTTTTTTCAAGTGCTCTCTAATCTGCATTGTTGAAAATGGCCATATAATTACTTTTAACTTCTTCCTTATCAGCTGAATTAAAATACTCCATAAAATTATCTTAATCTTCCTGAGATTCGTTGGTCCCAAACTCTGATTCCTGGTTGAACCAGAGCACAAGAGTTTCATCCATAACATAAGATCACAGCTTATCCATGTGCTTACCCATACCTTGAGAATGTTGGACCTTGTATGTAAACGGACCAACTTATCTAAGATTACATATGAATCAGTCCAACCAAAGTTAAATTGCTTTCATGTTGCAGGAACTTATCACAACCAAACCCAATCTTCATTGGAAAGTCATTTTGACTATTTTATCGGAGAATCTCTGCTGTATGACCTTTCCTAGTTCCTGAGGGACAAACTCGTGTGCATTTACTAGTGTCATTCGGGAATCATCTATCCTATTGTTACGTCTCCGTTCGTTAGTTGATTTTCTGTCACTTCGTTCCCACGAAACTTTAGCGACACAAGTCCTTTCTTAATAAAACTGGTTTATTCTTTCTGAATATAACTTTACCGATACACTTATTTTCAACAGTCGCTCTATAACAAACGCTATAACTAACGTTAACGTCAACAATACTCCCTGACTGCAGTTCAATTACTCACTACCTACACACACATTGTTTCGTCACGTTGTGAGCGTCCTATATATATACCAGTCAAACATATCTAGTAAATGCTAGGGCATTCACGAAGGAACAAGATACTTCTAGAAAATAGATGGCGTGACACTAGTCACGGGACTTTGCTGACGCAACACTGTTATATTCTGGAATGGTTAAGGGCGTAGTAAGTGAAGTGGAAATAAGTGATGCTAGGAATAATGCTAAGGTTGTGTCTATCACACTGTGATGAAATAAACAAAAACAAATATGAAGCAACCAACACCTCTAAAAACATTGGTTGAATATACTGATGTATTTCTGAGACCAGATGGCTGATTGGTTCAAACAGTGGTGACTTGCCACAACATTAATATAGTCAATGTATGTTCAATAAAACTGAGAAGAAGAAAGGTATGCTGAAGCCCTATACTGATTTTAGAGAATTTAATACAGTAATACACATTGATGTCTTCCCTCTACCAAAAACACATTAATGTCTTGATGCATTATAAGGTTTACATTGGTTCCACACTTTGAATACTGGCAAGTCGAGCTTGAAGACAAGAGTAGGCACGAAACTGCTAAAGAAGCTTACCCTGAAATGGCTGCAATGGAAGAAATGTGTGGTCTATGTTAATGATGTTTGGTCACACATTCAAGTTTACAGCTGAGAACCTGAAACTAGCATTTCAATGTATAAATGAAGCATGATTGAAACTGAAACCAAGAAAGTGTTCAATCATATGCACAGAAGTGGAGTTTTTCAGTCATACTGTAAATAGAAACGGGGTCTCAAAAGGCCTGGCTAAGGTAGCAATGATGAGAGGTTGACTTCAACTTGTGACAAAGTGAGAACTTTGCAATTTTCATGATTTTACGTCTCATTACCGATGATTCATGGCCACCTTCTCCAAAATAGTAGCCCCATTGTCTGCTCTAACGAAAATTGAAGACTATCTATGGATGGAATGAAGAATGTAACCAAACATTCCAATCCCTAAAGTTTGTATTAGTGAGTGCTCTAGTGTTGGCCTATCTATGACAAGACTGAATGCAAGGGAAAATGGAATTGGAGCAATATCATCCCTGTTGCAGAATGGAATAAAATGTGATCACATATGTTAATTGTATGTTCGTGGTCAGAAAAATCAAATATTGCGTACAAAGAAAGAACTTCTTGCTATTAAGGTCCTTGTGAAATACTATCACTACTAAATGTATGGTAGAAGGTTCACTGCTTTGGTGGATCATGCTTCATTGAAGTGGCTAAAGAATTTTAAAAATCCAGAAGAGATTAGTGTATGGTAGAAGGTTCACTGCGTTGGTGGATCATGCTTCATTGAAGTGGCTAAAGAATTTCAAAAATCAATAAGAGATTATTGATATGACACTGGCTAACAGTATCATAATGTATCACCCAGGCCTGGAACATAGAAATGCAGATTGACTTTCCATCTTATATTGAGACTTTGTCCATTCACAGAATGTTCTGATCCTATATAGCATATGAGAGTTAAAATAATAACCATTTCTGCTATAGTAAAGTCAAGTGATGAAGTTGGAGATTCCTTTTTGGATGAATGCCAAGATTAACACTTCAGAAACTCTAAGAAGAGCAGCTGAAGGACCTTGCTCTAGCAAGCGTCCTCCTTGTCATGCAACAAGAGAAGTGTGGTATGGATGCTCGTAACCTGTGGCACTTATATAGTCTGAGGCCTGGCGTGGGCAGATGGTTAGGACACTTATCTCGTAATCTGAGGGTCGCGGGTTCGAATGCCCCATACCACCAAACATGTTAGCCCTTTAAGCTGTGGGGGCATTATAATGTGATGGTCAAATATACTATTCCTTGGTAAAATAGTATCCCAAGAGTTAACGGCGAGAGGTGATGACTAGCTGCCTTCCCTCTAATCTTTCACTGCTAAATTAGGGACAGATGGCCCTCGTGTAGCTTTGCGCGAAATTCAAAAACAAACAAACAATAAACCACTGAACTACATTTCTCTGGCTATGTTCCCAGCTAGTGGTCTGCAGAGCTCTGTGGCAAGAATTTCAACAGACTTTGCATAAAAAAAAGATGGAGACATCAAGATATTACCCACATTTGTGCTAACTTTTGATGGCAGTTCTTTTGATTGAGATGTTCGGCATTGGTTTCAATACTGTACAGTATGTGCTACCTACAGAATGAAATGTCCAAAACAGGATAAACTACAGCAGAGAACTGTTTGGTCTGCTTTGTAGAGTATAGCCTGGATATCACTGCTATATACTCATTGTTACTGGCTACTTCACACAGCAGGTTGAGCCTTATTCATTGGTTGTTACATTACCTTGGTCTGTAGCTGATATTTTGGTGGAGAAATGGATAGCATAGTTAGGAAGCACCAGAATAAATTCGCATGGACCAAGAAGTTAATTTCGTCAGCCAACTATCTGTGTATAGTTTTGGATACAGTGAAATTGCACACAATACCGATTACCAAGTGGATGCTTGTAAAGTTGACTAATCCTGACAGAACCGACTGGGATAGATATTTACCATATGTGATAATAGCATAAAGAGCAATGGAATGGGGTCTTCAGACTGTTTGCTAAACATGCTTATGTTTAGATGAAAAATAGAATTTCTTGTTGATGTGATGTATGGCTCTAACTCAAGAGAGGTTAAGGTATAAAATGGCCAATGCATACGAGCTCACCCAAAACAAATAGGGAAGGGTGCTCACAGACAGCAATGTTATGACAAGATGGTAAAAGAGTGGATTTTACAGTGTGGAGATTGGGCCTATTTGTGGTACATACCAGCAACAAAGAAGCAAGTTAGATCCAGAAAAACTGATCAGTACTTGATATTCTGACAAGTTGGTCCATTATTGACCAACATGAGGTGCATGAAATACGTGGAGAACACTTATAAGCTGCACCTGTATATCACAGATAAATCTTTGGCACACTAGCTTGGCCTGGAGCCTGAAGATAAGATGAGTGGGTCAGAGGAAGATGAGTATGCTGTCTTGAGTGATACCAACTGACCTGGTGAGAAACTGCTAGAAGAAAAGGCAACAGACATCTCTGATTATTGGATGAGCCACGATTGAGCTATATCAGTAGAATTGATTTACTTCAGAAGCTAGGACAGCCCATTAGATGAAAGACTGCTGACTAAAAGGTTGTTTTCCAAGTCATCGAGTGGTATTACAAGAAATGGTGCACATACCACAATGTAGGATTCACACTGGATCCACAGTAGGTGGGACATTTGCTGATTTGCATGATCACTAAGTGAAAGAACATAGTGTTTGTTGCTTTACCAGCTATCAAGTGGTTTTCAAATTACAATATATGAACTACATTGAGTGATTTTCGCTTGATTATAAAATTAGGAAAACCATTAGGGTGAGTGATCGATGACTGCAAGGCTTTTGCAGCCCGTATATTCTAAGCTATCAAGCAGAGTTTCACTAAATGAGATACCCACCAGATACTGGATGGTCCTTTTTGGATTATCAAAAGCTAGAATGGTCAGGTAGTCAAAATATTTTTGACTGTAAGAATGTCAGGACCCTTACTTTCCTAGTCATTTGTGCTGTTGATCTATAATAGTTAGGACAGTTGTCTGGTCGATAAACAGCTGAAAGGGCTTTGTGACCCATATTTTCCAAGTTAGCAAGTAGTATCGAGTTTCAATGTACGGGCTATATTGTAGGATTATCACCATTTAAGATGGTAATCTAACCATAAGATTGCTGAATAAAAAGGTGTTGAAACCCTTGTTTCCTAAGCCTGAAATATAAATTAGTAGATTTTTATGGCTCCTATGTACAGATTGTAACGCGAGTACTTTTAAGTTAATATGGAAGCCATAGGAAATATGCTATAAAGTGCAGTGGCACTATAGTATAAGTGTTTAGCAATATATGTAAATACATGAATATCCTATCATTATATAAAGTCCTTCTTGAATGTTTTATAACACAAATAAATAGCAAGGGCATGGAGATATAGGATTTGATCTCGGTATTAATAATTGATAAGTATGAGGACAACTATAATAATTGCCCTAGAAAGTATTATTTTAAAATGCAGTATGCTGTTGTTTTCATTAATACTAGTAAGAGATTATTGCAATTTTAACTTTGAAATATTCAGCAGGTAATAAATTTTCTTGGAAAAGATTAAAGTATCAAAAATACTCATATTACATCTGAGAGAGAAAAAAGAATTTTGCCTGGTGTTTTATAAAACAGTTTTATCTGGTGTTTATAATATAGATTAGTGCAAAACATATTTTGACTGGATGTATTTCAAGAATTCATGAACAGGTGAAATTATCAGTGGTAAATGAAATTCACAGACAGTAGCTTATATATCATAATAAATATAAACGTGTATACCCAGCATTTTATTTATCTGTGAGAGAATATTTTCAGTCATACAGACTGAAATATTCTTAATAATATTTTCTTAACATTTTTTCATTAAAAATGCAGTAATAAAGCATGAAAAGGCAGGCTGTAAATGTACTAGGGGAGGTAGAAAGTAACACCTAAGTGGGAAACTTCGTAATTCGTACCAAAAACTGATTCACAACTTGTAAAGAAAACACATGACATTGGGAAAGGCTAACATTCAAAGATAATGGTTAATGTCACCTGACCTGAGTCAGCTTGAATGTGTATGAACCTGTTGCAGTTTCTACCTCTATTCCTTCTTACTGGAATTGTGCATTGTTTATGATAGGACTACAAATGAAGCTGGGTTGCGAAATATAAAGTGTGCTCCAGTTGTTCAGTGGAGAAAACAGAGGGCAACACAGCCACAGTTGTTCAAGCAGAGAGATGTACAAACCTGGGGATCACAAAGTTCTCAAGATTAATGTCCTGTGAGTGGTATAGTGCATAAATACATACATGTCACTTAATCAATAACTTTAAATCATTGTTCATGGTCAAAAATCCATGTTACAACCAGTGCCGTCTTAAGGATATTGAAAGCCTCAGGCTAAGTTTGAATTGGGGCCCCATCCACAAAGGTCACACTTAAAAAATAGAAATACAGTATGTTTTTATTGAACATTCAAAAGTTTTTATTGAATTTCTGCATATATTAGCTACTACAAAGTACAAGCACAAACATTTATCTACAGTTCTATACCTGTCTCTTTCTTGTTTATTTTATTTCTAAAATCACAATAATATCATCAAAATCGAATTCATGAAGCATTTCTGATTCGATTGACATCAAGGAGAAAGCATTCAATCTTGGTTGAAGCATGCAACTGCGGAGCTCATTCTTAATAAGGTTCATCTTTGAAAAAAAATCTTTCGCCTTTGCAGTCTGTGACGGTCATTAATAGGAATATTCATAAAGCAATTTCAATGTTAGGAAATGTTGCTTCCAGTTTATCATGCTTTGATGTTGCATAAATAATGGAAAATGACTTTTCTTCTTCCTTTGATATGTAATGCTTGAATGGCTAACACTCAGATATAATTTCTTCTTTTTCCAAATTTCTGTTACAAATTAAGGCAAGCCTTTCACAATTTTTAATAATTTCAGCAGAGTCCATATCATTAAGTTTCTGGAAGAATCCAAAATGATTATTGATTTCTTTGTATGTTTCAGTTCGTTTTTCTAAATTAGAAATCAGCGAGTCAATGACTGGTAAGTACATTTCAACCCTGAATTTAAGACTGCTTTGAAAAACGATGTCACTACCAGCTCCATCAAAAGAACTCCTTTTTAGGATGTTTACTAATGTCATTGTAATCACTATTGTGACATTTTGTTTTTGCTTTGCACTCATATTCTTCAAATTGGCTACTTAAATTCTAAATTTATGACAATAATGACTGAAGAATGTGGACAGCAACAGAAAAGTATAAATCCTCTTTTTTTGCCGAATTTTACTTGTTTCTTTAAAACGGGTAAAAATAAATTTTCATAAAATTGTCAAGAAAACTACCTAAAATTGTTTATCATCTTACTGAGATTTTCAGCACCATGTATTATCTCTCTTGTTTGACTGGTATCATTGATTAAATAATCAAGAGGTGTTTGAATCAAATCTTAGCTATGATTTAAATCCGTGATTGCATCGACACGTGCAGACCACCGAGTTCCAGATAGTTCCTTTACAACCATGGCCAGTAGAAGAAAGCAACACTTGCTAACGATGAGTAATCGCATGTAATCGCTGCACAAAATCAAAATATGACACTACTTGCAAACTGTATACTCCTGCGTCCAACAAAATTTAAGGAATGTCCAGCGCAGGGAACAAAAACAGCCGATTCTTAACTTATTTTATTCTTGCCTGCAAACCAAAATACATCAGCTAAATATTCTGTTCCATGACCATGAGTTGGGATAAATTGCAGAAATCGCTCAATTGGAGCTTGATCTTTAACATATCGAACTGTAAAAGTTAATTGATCAACATGGGATAGATCTGGAGTTGAGTCAACACTCAATGAATATTACTTCGCTTTTATTACTTCCAAAATGATTTCAGATAACACTTTATCACCCATGAGGCTGATAAATTCTTCTCAAATATTGGCAAAAAGGTATGTAGGATTTTCCTTACCAGCATTTCCATGTTTTTAATGTGCTCTTTGATGAATGGACCAAACTCGATCAGCAACTCTAATGGTCCTAAATAATTGCCATTGTGCTTAGAACGTATGGTTTCATTACTTCTACAGAATTCCAAACCTCTTTTTGCTAAGAATTTCACAACAGCAACAACTTTTTTTAGAACATTTTGCCAATAAAGTCGCTCTTTGTTGAACAGTTTCAATAATGCTGAGTCTATTTGTCCAAGGTCCTTTTTACGACTGCAGTAAATAGGCATATAATTTCGATGTTCAGGGCCATTTTTATGTTCAGAAATTCGACTGCTTGCGTGCCTCCAATCATCAAAACCCGTTGTACTAGAAAATAACCTGCACACAAAACAGTAGACTGAACCAGTTGAAGGTGAATATAATAATCATTCACGACGAAGAAATATGCCATTATGTAATTTGCGTTTAAAAGCAGAATGCGACAAATATTTTTTTTGGGCTTTATAACTGCGTTAGGAATTCTTGCTATCATAATCATGATTCTGGCATAGTGATGAATATTACTAACCCGAAAAGAACTTGCTCATTACTAATAGGATGTCACAATGTAGGATCAATTCATGGATTTGTTTCAGTAGAATCTCTTGTTGCATTGTCAACTGTGATGCTTCCGATATCACCTCATATTGATAATGATCTGCACCTTCAATAGATGATGAAGCAGTAACATTCACATCATCTTTTTCACTGTGAATAAGACTTGTTGAATTCACATGTGCAAATAATGATGATGAAACTAATTGTACAGTGTTTTGTACACTTGAAGAAATGAAGTCCATTTTGGTAACTTAGCTATTTCTTTTTTCAACGCTTTTTTTTTTTTTTAGCTTTGCAGTACCACTTTGATAGGTCCAATTATCTATTCTAACAACATACTGGGGCAATCACAAAAATAATGATATTTCATGGAAAATAAAAATTTACAAGCAAAATTAATATTACAAAAGAGTGGATAAAATGGAAAATGTGTGGCTGTTAAGTGATATTACAAAAGTCAAATTAAAGAAACATACAAAATACGTGATTTCAGCAGTGGTTAAGATATGAAAACATGATATTTTATTGGGTATAATAAACAAGAATAATAGTCACTTTAAAAACAACAAACGTTAGAAACCTACAAAACGATAGCTTTCATCTCAATATAAATATAAAACGCAGAAATTAATCGTATTCCTAAGAATTCGGCTCAGACAACAAAAAATAAAACAGTTTAGCGCAACACTTGAATTAATTATATTTTGGATGGAGACCACTGTAAGGTTCAAGGCCCTAGGCAACAGCCCAGTTACCTGGTGCCTTAAGATGGTACTGGTTACAACCCCTATTAAACTATGCACTCGGTGGAACTTTGATCAATTATAATTCACTAAATGATATATTTTAATCAGTACTTTTAGTATTTAAAGTCAAGTTTTAGCTACCGATGAAGGTACATTGATTGCTGATACATATCATATAAGAGAGCTTGCTGCTTATAAAATCATGTTAGCCCTGCAATCTCCAGTAGCTGTGATATTCACCTTCAATAGTGGAGGATTCCACCATTATTGGCGAGAAGAATGTCCCTACTTCAGAGGAGTGTTTGGTGGTGATTCCTTTCAACACATCATGGAAGCCAAACCTGCAAGCAGCCCAACAGCTATCAATGTTACTGCTGTTGATGCTGCCCAAGGAGGAGGTCAAACCTGAAAATAGATGAGGCCTGGTGCTATGTCTTATAGAGTTTTGTGGAAAAGATTGTTCTTTAATCATTGTAATTTAGTGCATTTCATGTTGTTACTCTTGAAGTCAAATAAAAAAAGGTGTTATTATGATTATTTATAATTCGTTTAATTTTAATTTCCCAAGCTATCAAATGATGTTCACAGTACAATATATGCATTATGCTGTCTGATTTATACATGATTAAGAAGGTTTTTTATCAAAACATTAGCAGTAACAAAAGAGTTTAGCAATTCTATATTTTCTAAGTTGTCAAGCAGAGTTTCGCTAAAGAAGATATCCAACAGATATTTGCTGATAACTGATTGATTATCACAGATAGGATGACAGATATTAGTAGATACAGCGCCTAGCATATCTCAGTTTTTTACCAATGACAAGGACAGGAAGGAATTCAAAATTAAGCTGAAATGGCATTACAGCCCTTGTTTTATGAGCCTACCAGATGGTATTTAGAATATAATGTAAGCACTACATTATATAATTGCCTCTTGATTTATATCGTAAGCTAGAATGGACATGTGGTTGAAAAATCAATGACATAAAGTGCATTGTGACTCTTGTGTTACAAGCTTCAAAGTGACTTTTCTGATGATAAACGTTTTCCAATATTTTGATAGAATCATTCACCTAACCTAGCTAAATGATGAGAACTCAATGAAGTATATCACCTAGTCCTTGCTAGATTCTCACCTATACGCCTGGAGAATGTACGGTGATTATATATGTTTGTTTGTTTGTTTGTTTTTGAATTTCGCGCAAAGCTACACGAGGGCTATCTGCGCTAGCCATCCCTAATTTAGCAGTGTAAGACTAGAGGGAAGGCAGCTAGTCATCACCACCCACCGCCAACTCTTGGGCTACTCTTTTACCAACGAATAGTGGGATTGACCGTAACATTGTAACGCCCCCACGGCTGAAAGGGCGAGAATGTTTGGTGTGGCGGGGATTCGAACCCGAGACCCTCATATTACGAGTCGAGTGCCTTAACCACCTGGCCATGTTATGGTGGTAAACATGGGAGAGTTTTTTATTATGTTCGGTGAATCTGGTTTCTAATAAGTACGTACGTACTCCATAAAGCGAGTTCTGACATTTCTCTATTTTATGTTTTTTTATGAACATCAGTATCGTTGATCAAATATCATGTATTGCAGCACAATTTTAATTTTGCAAGAGAAATTCAATGTCAAAACAATAATATATGTATGGGAAACTTAAATAACACTGAATAATTTGTCTAATGAAATGTATTAGGTTCTACATCATATAATTGGGCTTACATATGGTAGATCCAGAAGATAAGTTTTTAACAAGTCGTATATCATCTAAACAGCTGAATAAAATCCTTCCATAGCAAAAAAATGTAAAATGTAAAATTATGGACAGCTATTGCATGTTATTTTATAAATGACGTTGGAACTGTGCGATTCTATGTATTTTTTTATTTAATAGTGATTTTATTTTAGTGCCGGGTTTTTGGGTGAATTTGATCTCAGCAGAAATTTTATGTTTGATGGCAAGTTAAAATGTCAGAGATAAATGGTAATCTGCGGTGCAATGTTATGTTGCTGTTTGGTGTATTAGTATCAATTTTGTTTGTGAGTTGAGTTTTGGGGGTTTTGTTCTGGTGGTTGTGTGGAAATATTTTTACAATGGTTAGCGGAAATTTGTTGGTGTGAATGACTAATGCTTTATAGAATTGATTTTTCTATCTATGTACTCAGTTGAACAACGTTTTGAAGCTATGTATAAAAACTTTTTTAGTATATTGATTTTTTGTTTGTATTCTTGGACGGAATTCCAGGGGATGTAGAAGCCTGTGTGAATGATTTTTCGGTGAATTTTGGTTTTGAAATGTGTGTCCGATCTAATAAAATCGAGGTTACTAAAAGACAACTGTTTGTTATTTTCGTGTTCAATGGTGAATTTAATGTTAGTGTGAATGACGTTTATGTGTTAAAAAAAGTGTTTATGTGTTTCATAGAAGTGAAACTGGCAAAAGTGTGTCGACATATCTGTACCATTATAGGGGAGGATGAAGTGTGAATTGTACGGCTTGTGTTTCGATCTGGATCATAAATATGTTGACTAGAACAGGTGAAACAGGGTTGCCCATGGTTAAACCATCTGTTTGAAGAAATTTTTTGTTGCTGAAAATGAAGTTGGTTTTTGTTGTTGTGAATTCTAAAAGGGAAACGAAAAGTGTGTTGAGGATGTGAATTAAAAGATTGGGGTCATTACTGTAGAAATCAAGTGCAACATTAAAGTCTTCTTTGACGGGAACTTCGGTGAAAAGTGATACAACATCAAAGTTAGCCATTAAGGCTTTGGGGTTTAGTTGGTTTAATGTGTTTCCGAAATTACAGACATCTTTAAAATAGGAACCTGCAGAAGTTATGTAAGGTGTGAGGGCCCAGGCTATGTATTTAAAAATGGGTTCCTGTTATCAAATTTTAAGTCTTTAGTAAAAATACTTAATTAAAATCTGTTTTTGTATACTAAAGACTTGTAATGTTTACCAAAAGCTTGCCAAATTTCGCGACAAGACAAAAAAAAAACATATTAAAAGTTATATTATGGAAACATCAACAGACCATTTATGGAAAGAGTGAACAGCACGAATATCAAATCTAGCTGAATGTAATTTTAGCTGAAAACTATTAGTTTGGCTGAAGTCTTCAGTGATTATTTATTTGATGCTTGAAAAGAAAAATGAGTTGAGTTTGACGGCTCGTAGATGGTAGCACATTACGGGAACTCTGTTATGGAGACATAATTTCAGAAAGAAATCCAAGAAGATTATCAAAGTAATTTGCACAGGAGCTAGAAGTTATGTTTTATATGGTACAAAAGTCTGTTCCAATGTAATATGGTGATATATATATATATGGCAAGCAATATATGTGTATATAAATATATATATATGTTTCATCTTGCACATATAAATGAACATTACACAAAGTCACTCGTGAATGTTGAATTATGCAAATAGATCACAAAAGAACACAACACTAAGCAAGTAGTAAGACTTAGTGATATGAAGGTAACTGTGGTTACTGACGTGGAAGGTATTCTTTGAATATTAAGTGCACTTGTTATTTTCATCGATGGTAATAGAAGAGTGTTTCAATTTTGACATTGAAATATTTGGCTGGTACAGAATGTTTATGGAATCTTAGAGTAACAAAGAAACTCGCACACAAGTGACAAAAGTTAGTTTTACTTATTGTGTTTTTAAAGAGTGTTGCAAGATATTTCGATTGAATTGAATTGAAATATCCATAAGTGGGTGAAATTATCAGTAGTAAATTAAATTCACATACAATAGGTTGGATATGATAACAGATATAGACTTAGTTTATCCAGTGTTTTATTTTATTGTGATAAAATATTTCCAATTATACAGGTGAAATATTTTGTAAGCACAGATTGTATTGAATGTTTTCTTAACATTGTTTCAGTATAATGTACAGTTATAACACATAAAAATAGAGATGAGAGTACACTAGTACACTTAGGGGCAGTATCACCCACAAGTGAAACTCTGTAAGTTACCCCAAAGCTAGTGTTAAACTTGGAATTTGAAGAGGTCCCTAAAGAGAGATAATGTAAATGTTAGTAATTTCTAATGGTCACAGATAAGAGGTGGTGTTACTAACATGAGTCAGCTCAGGTGTGTAGTAACTAGTTCTCTAGTCTTGACTCACTTATTAAGCTCCTTATTAAGCTAACCAAGTTCTATCCAGATGATAAGCAGACAGTAGGGAGAGGGATGAGGCCTGGCTGTAGAGTAAGTTGTGTTGTATGCTGTTTGGCAGGAATGACACAAAACAGCATGTCATAAGATATTGGTAAATTTAGACCCAAAGAAGCAGGTGGGTGAGAAAGTTCACAAGCATGATGGATGAATATCATATGACAAAAAGCCTCTAGAAGTGTTGTTTGGCCAAAATACTGTTTTAAAGTATTTTAGAACAGGTCATGATTGTAACTGGGTAGTTTGACTGTTTTAAACCTACACACCTATCTGAACTTTTGACGTTTTAAATTCAGCATTTGGCTATTTAAGGTCGAATTCTTGCATTCTGGCTATTTCTTGTTTTTTTAACCGGACAATAGTTATCCTGCCCTGTTGCCAATGATGTCCCAAAGCATTATTAGCTACACAATGAACAGCCATTTCAACAAAGACCATTACATCCATGACTTTTTCTACAGTGAAGAAGTGGCAGTAGGCCACTGATTCTCTGACTCCTGGAGCCGGCCTGATGATTAACGTTGTGGGACCTACTGATGAAGATGCAGTGCTTGCCATATCCATCATTTGGTTCAGCAGTGGTAGGTCCTACAGAGTTCAAGTCCCCATTTGATGTACCAGTTGTGGATGTAGCAGTGTCAACTATAAACTGTCGACCCTGGATGATTAAAGCCTCCACTTGGCCCTGAAGCAGACCATGCTACTTATGCTGATGACAGTGAAGATTGATCATGTATAATCAAAGGTGAAACGGGACCCATTCATGAGATGTCCCATGTGTAGTTGCATCAATGTTAAAAGGGTATTTTTGATGTAATTATGTTCTAATTTCTTGTTAAAAAGTTTCCTTTTATACAGTATTATTATTCTTTAGAAATTGATTTTAAGTTGTAATTCTTTGTAGGTTATATCCCCCACGTTATATATAAGTGTTTACAGGGGTGAGAGAAAGTTAAACCACTCTTTGGCCAGGGTGCGAGTGTAAGATTGATTGGTTTTAAAGTTAAATTTAATTGCCAGCTTGAGAACAAGCCTAAAACAGAGTAGGAAGGAAGGTGTGGTATACAGGCATACCAAGTAATCTCTGCCTTCTTATTTGAATGTAGAATTTTTCAAAGTTTTGAGTTTATTTTAAGTCTATAAAATATTTGCATAACATTTGGCCTCGAAAGTCATTAAGTGGATTTTGTTCTAGCTACCTTTCTTCCATTGTCATTCTATGAAGATAACACCTGTTCTGCCCATGGCAGCGTGGCTGTAACATTGTATGTTGTGCAAGAAGATCAACAGCTAATTTCCTTCAATTGTAGGCCATATGATATCTCGAGGTTAAGACCTTCCATTTGTTCAAATGAGAGTGACTAGTCACGTGGGTAACGCCATTTGTATAGGTATGTCCAACATTTCCTGTTAAATGAAAATCATTAGAATTATTCATGCACCAGATCCTGAGTGAATTGGTTAGAAGAAATTACTCTCTGTGGAATATGCTAGTTTAATCAACTGACAAATCCAGTGAAATGTGGTCATCTAGTATCCACAAAGAGTATACACACACACACACTGTTTCGTCTTTGAATTAAAAAAAGATTGTTTTTATTTTGTATTATATGTCATGTCTAAAACTCAGTTAGATTTAGCTAAGCTCAGCATTACTTCATTATATATTTGCCGACCATCTCATTATAAAGCTTCCCTACCTATTACCTTTTGAGAAAATTAGTTTAAACTGAAATTACCACAATACTTTCGAACAAGAACGGCAAAAGAAATTAAAATAAACATTAATGTACAAACAGATTCTTTATTCATAAACAATGTAGAAAAATTTAAATTAGTGTATAACTTTAGTTTGCTGTTTACCTTTAACTGACTGATGGGGCTTGAGAACAGGGTACAAACAAAATGTATGTATAGGACAGAAACGAGATCCAGAATAAGAGCTGAAATAATGAAGATAGCCTACTTTCAAAGCAGACCAAGGTCCTACAATGGTATCCCACAGTCCTTAGGTAATGTACGTCAGTGATCATTCTAGTACTTAAAATAACAAGCACAAGTCTCTACACTACACTATCTAATGAGTATAACCTCACTCTGAAAATGACACAGAAATGGGACCAAGCAAGCATAGATTGTTTTTTGTTTGTTTTTTTTTAGAGCAAAGCCAGATAGAGCTATCTGTTATGTCCATCGTGGGGAATCGAATCCCGGATTTTAGCGCTACAAGTCTGTAAACTTACTGCTGTCCATCCAATGGACAAAGTCTTATAGATAAATAACTGTTGCATGTAATAGATTTCTAAGCATGGGGGTTAGTGGAAGTTTAGGATCTTTGTAGATCCGGTTTACAAAGATGTAACTAACTATGTGCAGAATATCTACACGAAAAATTTGAAATATATACCTAAATAAATATCCATTCTTCTTTACGTGTAGAAGGTTAGGATGTGATGATATAACACATTCAATTAACCAACGTATAACTGAAATACAATTAAACTGCATAAACCCACATATGTTTATTTGAAAAATATATATGCTTCTGCACATTTTCATTGCTCTGTATTTCATATCTAAAGTAATTGAGAGTGGTATATCAGGTTATATTGCATTTCGGCTTTAGATACACCTCAATCATGCTAATGTTATATTTATTTTCATTATAACCCAGTAGATGTCGCCGCTAGTTCAAATAAATTGGTTATATTTGCTATAACCAGAGAAATAGTTATTTCAAACCAAAACAACTGAGAATTGCTAATTTCTCTTTACTTATATATGTGGTATGAATAAATTTCTTTAAAGATTTAAAATTTTATTGGTAATATTGCTATATAATTTAGTTTATTCGTTAGACATACACATTTACGGGGTAGCTTCAGGTAATCTTATATATATTGTCTTGTTTTTTTGTTTGTTTGTTTTTAATTATCCACAAAGCTTCACAAGGGCTATCTGTGCTTTACCCACCACGGGTA
>NW_013667765.1:45673-50952 GCF_000517525.1 Limulus polyphemus
GTTTATACCAGCCGCTTCCCGCGCTGTTTGAACAGCTGCCGACGCAGTCAAAGCTCAACGTTCACTTTTGAAATGACGGAAGAACAGATATGAATAATTTTGATGCCAAATTTTATTTCACCAGCAGTATATTATACACTAAATTATTAGGAATTAATCAAACTATCATTCACATTTCAAAATGTGACATAACTTAAATAATAAAAATGTAGATTTGCCATATGTTATTGTTGAGCAGTTCTTAGCATGACTGAAATGCTCGACAATTACTTTTTACGGTGGACAGCATAAGTAGCTCTGTGTGAAATCAAGAGTGTAACACAATTAATCTTTTCAAAGTCCATAAAATAATATAAACTGATAGATTAACTTAAATTTTTCCGTTACTGGGAGCGGGTACTTTTGTTATATCAATTTAAGCTTTTACCGTCACTGGGGGCGGGTACTTTTGCCTGTGTATGATAAATCTCACAGAGTTACGAGTGAAGTATGCAGGAATATAATGCATATTCTACTTTTTTATTTTAATGTAGAATTAATTTTAGTGTGGTCGAGAAAGTCGTTGATTGTGCTCTAGCTACCTTTATTCTTTGTCATCCTATTAGAAAAAACACCTTTTCTGCCCTTAAGTGGTATAACTCTAAAGCTGCATTTTGTGGACTTAATCAGTAGTGTCCTTCTATGGTAGGTCAGATGATATGTCGAGATTACAACCTCCCTTATGTTTGAATGGAAATGATTAGTCACGTAGGTAGCACTAACTGCTTTAGGTAAGTGTGACGTTATTAATGTGATGTGTAGGCATATTAGGAGCTCCTAACTTTAATGTTAACATAGATTTTTTTTTCAAATTATTGATTATTTAGCTTCCACACTGATTGCAGCAACATGTGGTCCAGAGTTGGTAATTATATTGCTCCTTTGTAATTTTGGAAGGTGATGTCTTCTGCCCATATAGATATTTCTGTATTGTACATTGAGCCTGGATTAAACAAATTGAATTGGAATATCATTGGCTAGTTGATTGTGACATCAACTTGTGGTAAGGTTTGTATGTTTACAAAACCACATTTGGCTATCCGTTGTGTGTATAACAGGTAACTGAAGTGAATCTCGGAATTTAGTACTGTAATTCCATAAACTTATTATTGACCCACCAGGGAACTTGTGGTAAGGAAAACTACGAGACTAAACATTCGCTAGGAAGGACAGAAAGGACTATTGATTTGTCTGTTGTTGGTATACTCAATGCATTTTACTATTTTAGTTGAAATATATATATTTTTTAATTCTGTCAAAAGTGTCCAGACTGGTTATTTTTCAAACAAAAGAAAGAAACGCAGTTAAACTATCCTCGTAAATTTCTTTAGCGAATTCTGATGTTGTTATGTGATTAGAGGTGACTAATGATGCAAATGCCATCCATACTATCTTGTTTTCATTGTTCTTGAATGATTGGTATTAGCCATCCCTATATTTACTTCCTGTTTTATAAAGTTTTTCTCTTTACTTGTTTTGTTTTGTTTTTTTTTGCTTTTGTTTTTTCAATGCAGTGTTTCAGTATACATAGGAGGGTTGTATTCATAACCAAATTCTAAGTACAAGATAACATTTGTTGTTTATCTATTATTGGCTGATAATTCCTGTTTCACCCTGTAATTAAACTTTTTAAAAGAACAAAAAAAGCTATAAAAAAAGCTAACATCAAGGGGTAATGACAACATCGTTTACTCTAGAACTATGATTTTTATTAATTACTACTAGTTATTAATAATACTTACAACAGCGGATACTCCGTTTGAAACTCAGTGAAATTGGTTGACACCATTGTTTTGGTTTTTGAGTTTACCATCTAATAAAAAAAGAAGAAAGAAGAACAAGAAATTCAAACTTTTTGCTATGATATTTACAGACATTCCCAGAATTTCTGACTCAGTCGTTATATAGATATTGTTATAAAAGGAAACACTATATAGTATTGTAAAGTTCTGATGAACTATTGAAGAGATATTTAAAATACCATTTCGATTAACAATCCGAGCCATCCATACATAGGCAGTGCTGCCGTCTGCCAGATATAATAAAAAATGAAACTGCGTAATGTTAATCTCTGTTGATATATAAGTCAGGAAGTTTAATTAAAACAAACTGATAATAGTTAACTAATCTACAGTCTAATTATCGTGTACAGGGAATTAAAACAACTGTTAATTGTTTTATTTTGTTTCTTACGTCTCAAAGTACCTCCAGATATAAATTGTGCTAAAACCAGAGTTATACTTACTACATGGGTCAAAATATTCTGAAACTGCAAGTTGAAAAATGTTGATGTTTTGAACTTGATAAAATATTCTGCATCGAATAATTATTTCAACATTTGATTTTTTTATCAATTAGGAATTTAAATGCTATTAATGTGAACTCGAAACCTAAATTAGAATATTATTACTTATCACTTTCTCTATTAATACTGGATCGGCACTTAATGGATATTATCTTTATTCTTTATAATAATCATGGAACTTAATTCGTAAACAATTAAACCTGGAAAACAAAACACTCGTGTTATCTACAACTAATGTTAAGGCTACTAATCTGCTTTGTATTAAACATCATCAGTGTTTATATATGAATATTTTAGAAATTTATTATTTGTTTTGTTGTTAAGCACAAAGTGGACTATCTATGGCGTGCTCGCCATGGGTATAGAAACCTGGTTTTAGTGTTGTAAGCCTTCAAACTTACTGCTAAGCCACTGGAGAGTTATGAAAAAAAAAAAGTCTATACTCGGTGACTGGAACAAATCTACCAAGTCTTCAGAAGGCTCTCTTGAATAATATTTATGAAAGTGGTATAATATGAAGTTTCAAGTCACTGTATGCAGTAAAAAACATGATTTAATAAGAAATCTGATGCTTATCTGTTTTGTTTTTTTTATTTTTTATATCTAGAATAAGTTTATGCAATAAACCTCGTTACATGGCGTTAAGATGACGTCATAGTGTTCCTATGACAACAAAAATAAAGTCTAGGAAATTGAACAGCTTCTGCAATGCTACAGTGTGATACTGCAGTGCGGAGTTCTCGAGTATGTTTTATTTTCTTGTTTCAGTATTTTTGCGTAAAGCTACACGAAGACTTATGTGCACAAAGCCATTCCCTAATTTTGAACTTATAAAATAGAAGGAAGGCAGTTAATAAACAGCGGCTACTGCTAACTCTTCATCTACTTTTGTTTGAACAGATAGTGGGGTTTAGCCGTCACTATTATAGCGCACCCACGGTCCCAAAGTGGGGCGTGCGTTCTTGCAACAACAGGATTCGAGCCTTGAGTCCTCGGATTTACTGTCCAAACAATCTAACCACTGGGCCTCGCTTGGCAAAGAAAGAGTTAGTCCTAAAGTTAAATCTGGATTATTATTTGCATACCCCCTAAAATTTCCATTTTAGTGAAACTTAGAAATTATTAGGATAAAGATTAATTATAATAATTTCTTACAAGTAGGAAATAGTTTATAAACACATATATTGCAGAAATAATATTAAAGTATTGTGTTAAATTTCTGAATTATTTATAAATGATGCAGCCCCCCACTGACACAGCGGCATGTCTGCTGACTTACAACGTTAGTAACCGAATTTCGATACCCGTGGAGGGCAGAGCACATATAACCCGTTGTATAGCTTTGTGCTTAATTACAAACAAAATATATGCTGCAGCCTAGTATAGTTCCCGATGAGTCAGCGGTAAGTTTACAGACTTACAACTAAGTATCTGAAATTCTGGGTTCGATTCCACGCCGTAGACACACCAACTAAACCAATGTGGCTTTGTTTTAAAACAAACAAGCTATAGAATCCGAAAAGCTCTTTAAATCAATTTTAGAGTATAAAGGTAAATATGCATATCAATTAAAACATGATCTTTATAGTGATTTGGTGTTCAGACAAGCCTTGTTTTTATGGCTTACGAAAACCCCGATGTTTTATATCCGTTTAGCTAATTAAGTGCTAATGAAGTTTTAATATGCAGTTGTTAAAGCTAATAGATTTAACTAGAAGTGATATTTAATACTAATGTCATTTTTTTTTCATTCATTTAAAACAATATGGTATAAGATCACAAAACTATCAAATCAGACATCTACGAATTATCTGATCTTTGAGGGCTTTTTAACAATAATGACTTTAAAAAAGTAAGAAAATACATTTTTGAGACAGTGTCAAATTCACTTCTTTTCGATTGTGTTTTAGGTCCTGTTTGAGCTACCAGGAAGGGTCAGGTGATAGTAGAGACCTCTTTCTCCCTCATTGACGGTATATTTATATTTCGGAAAAATGCCAAATGTTTTACATCACGAGATCAGGGTTCATACACTACACGGGTTTGATCCTTCTTCCCTTTTCAAGGCTATGTCCATAAAGTAAAACTTGTAGCGTTTAGTGCCTTTTCACCACTTCTCTTAATTTGGTTCTGTGAAAGTCCCGTTGACAAAATCGACATTTTTCACTTGATTAAATTATTTAGACGCGTGTTTTACATGAATACCCTTTATATACACTTTTCATATCTTAATCTAAGTTATATGTTTAGGTGCTAGCTATAGATGGTCTTTTCTGATGAAGGATATTAAGTGGGGAGAGGTATTTAGGACTATCATTAGCATGTATGATATAGCGATCTATGGAGTATAATAGATCATTCTTGTTTAAGTTTTTGTCAAAATATTTGAATCTAGGAGTCTGTCGTGTGAATGCTGGGGTGATAATTGAGTTTTGTATTTATTTATTTCAATCGTAATAGGTATTTATAAATAATAATAATAATAATACCAAAGGTGTTCAGGAATCGGGGGATTCTTCTTCAGCCTGCTCTTAGATTACTTCTGTATAAGGCGTGGGATGAGGTATAAGGTTTGAAATCAGAGTGAGAACAAATGAAAATTAATACAATGAAAATTTATACATAACCATTCGTGAACAAAAACAGAGAAAGTTAGTAACAGAACATTTATGAAAATAGATCTAGATAGTATTGTTACGACAGCGGAAGGTGACGCTGCTGGCGCATACGTGACTGAATTTCTCGAATTATCTAAGAACTTCGAGAATTTTGGAGAAGTCTCTTTGTTAGTATATAAGCCTGGCGAGAAAAGCCAGCGGAGTTAAGCGAACAGTAGTTACAGTGAGGCTCGGGTACTTTACGATTCTGTTTCGAGTTAGTGTGTGTTTTGCACTTGTAGAGAGCGAAGTTATCGAGATTGTGAATCGCTGTGATT
>NW_013667765.1:51901-60232 GCF_000517525.1 Limulus polyphemus
ACTGGCTTCTCAGATGTCCTTGCTCCCCACAGTTTCAACAGCCATTGTGGGTAGCAGCCTTTAATGCTGTATCGTCTCCCCTGTGTTGAAGTTGCCAGCATTGAGCTCTCTTGTGTCCAGGTTTGTTACAGTGCCAGCAAAGTCCCTCAAACCTCTCTGAAAGTTGACCTTTTCTGGCCTTGAACCCTGATGACTGTACTAACTTTGGTACCTCTGTGCTGGACTTAATGTAGGATTGGAATTCAAGAGCTCTGGCCATTGCATCCTGCATAGTAGAGGGGTGTGCTTGCTTCACTTGTATTTTCAGTTGTGGACTGTCCAAGGCGTCTACAAACTGATCCCTCAGTAACAACTTGAGGAGATCGGGTGGTGCAGTTGGGTAGGCCTTGCGTGCCATACTTTCTAACTCCTGTGCCAGCTCTTGCAGGCTCTCCCCTTTAGCACGGACTCTCGTCCTAAATCTATCCCTGTAGACTTCGGACTGATTTTGGGTTCCGTACCTGAGTTCTAGAGCCGACACCAGTGCTCTATAGTTGTGCCTGTCGTCAGCTGACAATTGTCCAAGTATTTCCAGTGGTTGTCCCTTCAAGCTCGTTGCCAGAATTTAAGGGAGCTTAAGTGAAAGCTCGGTAAATATTTGAATGATTTTTGTTTAGTTTGTTTAATGCTTAGTTGAACTTGGAGATTAGTTAGACCAAAATTCCCTTGTTGCTCTTTAATGTGAACATATGTCGTTTGTAACGGGGGCTTACAACAGGTTACGACATTGTGCAAGTATTCAAGGAGAGAATAAGCTTATGTGTTATAGATTCAGATGTAATGGACTTTGAATGATTTTTATTAGGTAGATTAAAATAACTCGCCAACAAAAGAACAATGCTACAACAGTAGTTAGAGAAAAAGAAACTTAACGACCTTCTTGAACAAAATGTTATGTAAAAACTGCACACACCTGCAGAAATAAAAAAATAATTGAAAAAAGGTTTTACATCAGTATAATGACGTAGAAAACATGTGTTGTGCTTATATACCTAAACTACACAAAACAGCCATGAGAAGAATATAAATAACCTCAATAGAAACGGAGTTAAGAAAACGAATCAGAAAAAAAAAATACTTAGGAAATTATCACATAAAGAAACAAACAAATACCCTACTTAACGATACTTTTATTCCTATAGTTATAAGTTGCAATAATCTACTGAGAAATTCAATACTATCACACTTCATTATCTCTCAATCGTGTGGCTTCTGTACTCTGTTTTTTTAAAACTTTTATTTTCCTCCAGGCGACAAGATTACAAGTGAACTCATGATTACAATCGGCTGTGACAGATCATGTGATCAATGAAGTTATCACGAGGAAATAACTCATCAATATTCAGTATCGGTTATTTTATCGCACTGCAAAAATAAGTGCTACAATTAATTAACTAACGGAAGTAAGCTGGCATTTTTTAACAAGGAAAGACAGCTAAACAATAAAGGAAAAATGCATAATAAATGAACAAAGAAATAATTAACAAACAATTGAGGAATACTACCTCACATTGTACTATTTATAATTCAATTCACTTTATTTGTGCATGTTACTTTGTAATCCAATTGACAAGTAAATTAATTATAATCATGCGTCGCCAGCTTGAAAAAGGCGTTCACACCATAACGATTGCTGTTGAAACAAATGGATTATGTACATAGTTTTCTTACCACTACTATGTTTGTGCCCCAGCTGTTCTGATAAACTCTGGATTGAGCTAAACAAGTCGTTGTTAATGGATACGGCGAACATAGTGTGGTTGGAATACTATAATTACTCACTCTTCTAGTAAGTACTGAGTTTTAAAGGGCCGAAATTTCCATTGACGGGTGGCACTTAGCCGATGATCCTGCGGGTGGCAGCACTAGAGGCAACTACAGTCTTCAGCCTTTGTGTATTGAATTCTACACCCTCTAATTCTTGAAAATCCTTAAGGCAGTGTTTCCCAAAGTTGGAGCAGCGGCTCCTTTGGGGCTGTGAAACTTTTTCTGGGGGGCCGCCAAAAAGGGGACTAAAACAAAGATGCTGAAATATTTTTTATTCTAAATATACTGTTGCGTCATCGAGATTATGTGACAGTTCTCACGCCCTCTTGTTTCTAGAACTATCCCGTATCTTGGCGAATGCTCTAGTATTTACTAGATAGGGTAGGCTGGTATATAAAAGAGGGGAGGGTAATGTGTGTATAGACAGTGAGTAATTGAACTGCAGTCACAGGGTATTGTTGAAGTTAACGTTTTTATTCTTTCCGAATATAACTCTGCGATACACTTAATCTCAATATTCGCGCTAAAACAAACAGTATCACGAACGAACGCCGACGAAACTTTAGCGACACAAGTATTTACTTAATAAAACTGGAACGAAGTTACGGGAAATCAGTTAACAAACGGAGACGTAACAGTACTTTATATGAAGTTGTCTTAAATATAACACTCGGTGATGAAAAGATATGAAATTAAATTTAGAGTTCATATGATGTGGAAGACAAGTTGAGGTTTTGAAGCCGGTAATCAGAAAGGGATCGTTATCATAGCAGTATCAAGGATCAGGCAGTGCTTGAGTAAATATTTGAGGTGTTTGGTTTGTGTTCTAGATTGATTGTAATGCGTGATAAGGGAAGGTGTATTTTCTCCATATTTCTGATGTTTCGGAGATTTTGATGATTTTCGATAGTAGCTGATTTCCTGAGTTTTGTATTGTTTGTAATTTCTTTATATGTGTCGGCGCGATGTTAATCTTCGCTGGACTGGCGTATTCAATTACTGGACTTATGAACTGTTTATAAATATTTATGATCTTTTTTTGGTGTTGCTCCTGTGCTTATCATCCTCTGTCGATAATAATGCTAACAAAAAGTTTTATTATCAAAATAAATAATAGACCACGAAAAAGAAACAATTTCCATCAAATAATTGTTTTGAATTTTCGTGCAAAGCTACACGAGGGCTATCTGCGCTAGCCGTCCCTAATTTAACACTGTAAGACTAGAGGGAAGGCAGTTAATCATCACCACCCGCTGCCAACTACTGGGCTACTCTTTTACCAACGTCACATTATAACGCCCCCACTGCTGAAAGGGTGAGCATGTTTGGTGGGATGGGGATTCGAGCCCGCGACCCTCAGATTGGGAGTCGAGCGCTCTAACCACCTGGCCATACCGGGCCCATTAAATAATAAAAATACATGCACATACTGAAACAGATTTATTATAGCGGAACATTGGCTCATTACAGCTAAACTTCGATTAGTTCTAGCGACACATTGATTTATTACAGTGAAACATTGACTTATTATAGCGAAACATTGACTTATTATAGCAAAACATTAAATAATAAAAATACATGCACATACTGAAACAGATTTATTATAGCGGAACATTGGCTCATTACAGCTAAACTTTGATTAGTTCTAGCGACACATTGATTTATTACAGTGAAACATTGACTTATTATAGCGAAACATTGACTTATTATAGCAAAACATTAACTTATTATAGCGAAACTTTGACTTATTATAGCGAAACTTTGACTTATTATAGCGAAACTTTGATTTATTACAGCGAAACATTGGTTGCAATGCAGAATAGTTGATTAAACATGTAGATGAATAGATCGAATATTTTTATGTACCCTAAAACAACCCCAAAAAGTAAATGATTGCTAGTATTCAATTTTATGAACTGGGAGCTCGTGATTGGTGTTTTTCGCCCTTGGACCAAAATCACGTGAAGATGAACTTTGTGACAGCAAAGTTCGGTGAAGAAAATAATGTAAAACCGAAAATCATCACATGAAACGGTCTTGTAAATATAATGTAGCTAGAAGTGTAACACCATGGAAGTAAACCATACGTATACGAGTATATATTCATACTGAAGAAGATGAGTGGATTAATGTGATCGGAGTATTAATCTAATGGTTCACAGTTTGCGATCCGTTGCTCCAAATATTATATTCGGTCAGACAAGAGTAGCCCATGAGTTGCCCAGGGAAGGGGTGTTCATTTATTATTATTCATTGTCATTTTTGTGTTTCACAGTTCCCTGATTTAGCTGTTACACTTGTAAGATGTTAATGTCACGTTTTCGATCACAGCTCTTAACGGTTAGTGTACCGGACTGCAGACAGGAAAGCAGAAGGTTGAAGCCACAATTTTTTTCTGAATCAGGGTTTCTAAAATTCCATAAATGTATAGACAGTCAGTAAATAAAAGTCACATTAAATACTGTCATTAAATCCGTAAAGGTGTGTTTCTTATAGCAAAGCCACATCGGGCTATCTGCTGTGTCCACCGAGTGGAATAGAACTCCTGATTTTAGCGTTGTAAATTCTAAGACTTAGCGCTGTCCCACCGAGGGACAAATCCGTAAATAGCAAAAAATGTTTTATTTTAATGATATCAGTAAAAATGCCACTACTTGTGTGTATTTCAGTGAACACTATATTGTAAGGTTGGTAATATGCTTCAAATTTTCAGCTGTGGGGCTTTGTAATCATAACTACTTATCCTCCTATTGACTGAGAATATCTATGCTACATAAGGTGACATCTAAGTTAAAATACCAAACATAAAGTTCTGTCCAATCTCATAAAAACTTTCACGATCTAATTACCATACATAATTCATATAAACTATGGAAAGTTTGAAGTGTTGAAGAAGTACATTATACTAAAATGTTTAACATGGAAAGTTTGAAGTGTTGAAGAAGTACATTATACTAAAATGTTTAACATGGAAAGTTTGAGGGGGCAAAGAAGTACATTATATTAAAATGTTTAACATGGAAAGTTTGAAGTGTCAAAGAAGTACAATATACTAAAATGTTTAACATGGAAAGTTTGAGGGGGCAAAGAAGTACAATATACTAAAATGTTTAACATGGAAAGTTTGAAGTGTCAAAGAAGCACATTATATTAAAATGTTTAACATGGAAAGTTTGAAGTGTCAAAGAAGTACATTATACTAAAATGTTTAACAAGGAAAGTTTGAAGTGTTAAAGAAGTACATTATATTAAAATGTTTAACATGGGAAGTTTGAAGTGTCAAAGAAGTACATTATACTAAAATGTTTAACGTGGAAAGTTTGAGGGGGCAAAGAAGTACATTATATTAAAATGTTTAACATGGAAAGTTTGAAGTGTCAAAGAAGTACATTATATTAAAATGTTTAACATGGAAAGTTTGAAGTGTCAAAGAAGTACATTATACTAAAATGTTTAACATGGAAAGTTTGAGGGGGCAAAGAAGTACATTATATTAAAATGTTTAACATGGAAAGTTTGAGGGGGCAAAGAAGTACATTATATTAAAATGTTTAACATGGAAAGTTTGAAGCGTCAAAGAAGTACATTGTATTAAAATATTTAACAAAAAAATTAGTTATAAGTCTTCATTCGGATCCTTATAACTGTTTTACAAACTGTATATCCACAAATAGCTCAAGAGATGTTAATGAGGAGGAACATTTTAAAGAAGTTCTTGTCATTTTAATAATAACAGTTATTTATTTGTAATTAGAAACATCCATGACGATCAGTTAGTAACTTGTGTATGCGAACTTTTTATTTTGTTGTTTTAAGGCAGTAGCTATAAGCGCATGGATGTTCAGAATAAGATAAGCCTGTCGAAGTCCGATAGATAACAATCTTTCTTCGTAACCTTACTTCATGTTGAATTTCAACTATGAACCTATATCCTAGCTCGAATTATATAACTCATAAGATTACGTGTTTCCAACCCAACTGTGAATTGCTAATACTCAAGGTAGCACGCACAGAATTGAATTTTTCATGAATGAATCCCCTCAATTCCTTCACTATGTTTCTGTTTCTCGATTAGAGCAGAATTTTTACCTTGTTATAAGATACTTTTGACAACAGTGTTTCCTTTAATTAATGAAGACGAAGAACAGTGGATAAAATAGTTTTCTTCCGATAGTTTATCTGAAGTAAAGGTTAATTCTGTGTATGCTATTTTAGCTTCTAGTTTTCTAAATACAATTTAACCTTAATATTTTCAGCTAACTTTTAAAAAGTAAATAATGTATTTTTCGTTACAGCGATATCGACTCAACCGATCACATTTCTTTGTTAAAAGACTCAAATCTTAAATCAGGATTTAAACATTACGTTTTATTTTAAGATATTTACGAAATATAATTTCTGATGCAGTTATGTAAATAAAACTTAAATACAGAAGTAACATTACCAATATATAGTTTTATTACAGTTAAGTTAATGGTTTAAGCTATTGCATATTATCATTAATCTGCCACAAAAACATTGTTTATGGGTGAGTTATCGACTGTGAAACATTCCATTTTACAGTCTGTAGACACTTCCTGTTCCTAAAACACCTATCATACAGACAGCATTTAACAACACAATTTTTTCGACTACTTCCGAAAAGCTGAATCGATGGCTGATAAAATTGTTATTCAATGCTTTTCTTTGATAAGAAAACTATTTCATTAGATTTCATACCTGAGAAACGTATATCAAGGGCTTAATATTATCTTAGACTTTATAACTAACGACATTTGTGCTTTAGACGTTCAAAGTTCGTTGGCAAGTTACCTGTTGAAACTCAGAATGAACAACAACCGTTTATGTATAATTAACTAAAAATTAGTTGTTTGTCTTAATCATTAAAAAAATACAAGTATGTGACTATCAGTCCATGTTTCTTCCAAACAAGTGGATTGTAGCTCATCAAATCCAAATTTCTTCTTGTCAGAAGGATCTAAAAGGACTTGAAAATCAGTAGAGTATGCTTACGCGTGTTAAACCTATACTTGTGATTTGATAAAAACGTCTCTTGTTGAAATTCCCTTTGACTGAATAACTACACATCAATAGGACTTGCAAGTTATTTTTAATGTTAAAACGGTTTTGTTCTATATATTTAAAATAATTGCTTCATTTTATTGAGCTATAGTAGCTTCATGAGGTTTTTGTTATAGACTGCTATAGTATTAAACTATCATTAGGCTTACGATAAAATAAATAAACATAAAAGCTGCAATCTACGGCTGTATCCGAACATTATTCTAGTTGTTCTTCGTTCTTATTTTTTACTTTCTACCCTTTAGTAATATATCGTGTTTACTTCCCATTGTGAGTTATTTCGATCAGCGGCATAAAATTAGTGTAATCTTGTAGCTAACAGTTTGTTTGTTTGTTATGGATTTTGCGCAAAGTTGCACGAGGGCTATCTGCATTAGCCGTCCCTAATTTAGCAGTGTAAAATTAGAAGGAAGGCAGCTAATCATCACCACCCACTACCAACCCTTGGGCTACTCTTTTACCAACGAATTGTGGGATTGACCGTCACATTATAACGCCCCCATGGCTAAAAGGGCGACCATGTTTGGTGTGACGGGGATTCGAAACCGCGACCCACAGAGTGCGAGGCGAGCGCTCTAACCACCTGTCCATGTCGGGCCTGTAACTAACAGACAGCTGAATTTTCTATCGAGTTATCGTTCTCTCTTAAAGTTTCAGAAGACAGTGATATTTATCTTTTCGAACTTAAAAAGTTTGACCGCATTCTATTGTATTTGTTTTTGAGAAATTTTAGTTGTGTACAGAATAATTTTCAAATTCTCATTAACTTCATCAAAAAAAGTAACAATTAAATATACAACCAATACACGGCTGTTTCTGAATGCCACCCCATTTTTTAATTTCATTGTTTAGACTCTTCCTGTCACTTAAAAGTTTATATTTACCTCCTGAAATACTTACTACTAAAGTTGTAGCCTTACAAAGCAAAAATCCAGGATTCGATTCCCTGAGGTGGACACAGCAAATGGCCCCATGTGGCTTTGCGCTAAAAGAAACGAACAAGACAGTGAAAAAATTAGTAACACACGTGACATCTCGTGTTATGATCTTGACAGTTAATTCGTCCTAATTAATCTCATCGCTTGGCCCTCTTCCGATAATATATTTCTTCATCAACTAAAAAAACAAAAAATCAAGTTATATTATTTTTTTTTTCTAAAATAAAAAGATTCTTTAAATACTTACCGTCCTTTAATATCAATATTATCTAAATAAGTACCCTTAGGTTTCTTGGAAAATTCTAAAGAGGCTTCTTAAGAAACTTCTTAACAATACTCTTCAATATAAGTCGATTTAAAAATATTTCAATGTCTTATAGTCTTTTATTCTTCATAGCGTAGCAAGTAGACCTTTGTGTAGTAATGCTGAAGATATTTTCTTATACAGTAGCCCCCAGTGGCACACTGGTATGTCTGCGAACTTACAATGCTAAAAACCGGGTTT
>NW_013667765.1:60281-78392 GCF_000517525.1 Limulus polyphemus
GGGTTTCAATACCCGTGGTGGGCAGAGCACAGATAGCCCATTGTGTAGCTTTGTGCTTAATTCCAAACAAACAAACTTATACAGTAAACTAGCACCAGATGTTGTGTGTGTGTGTGTTTTCTTATAGCAAAGCAAAATCGGGCTATCTGCTGTGTCCACCGAGGGGAATCAACCCCCCTGATTTTAGCGTTGTAAATCCAAAGACTTACCTCTGTCCCACCGGGGGAGTAGCTCAAGATGGAGCACCAAGAGTGTCTCAATGTATTAATTAAAACTATATCAAACTTTCATAGCCTTCTTCACGTTTGTACGTAAACAGTCATCGAATAAAGTGTCAAAATTCCAAACCTCAGTTCGTTCTATGTTTGCTTAATTCATTAGTTTGTTGAACCTTGAATCGCCGCCCAGTGGCACAGCGGTATGTCTGCGGACTTACAACCCTAGAATCCGGGTTTCGATACCCGTGGTGGGCAGAGCACAGATAGCCCATTGTGTAGCTTTGTACTTAATTACGCACACACACTGAACCTTGAATCATTAAGCTTAATCATTAATCGCTTGCTTCATTGTGACCCAAGTAAAACGAAATTATTATTAAACTTACATAGTAATAATTCAAAATATATCGATATAATGTGGTAGTTAGTATAGCTACTAATTCCATCTATTCATAATTGATAAAGAATATATTTTTATTTATGTATATTAATATGATTTTTAGAAATTTTGATCAGTTGCTGTGTGTAGTTAATGACGGCCAAATTGGCTGGATACTCAAGGTCGTATTTTACTACTCCTCGAATTAGAGCACGAGTTCTGTATGGACTTCCAAGGAAGTAGCATATATCAGGTAATACAGAAACGTGTACAAATAGTTTGGGATGACTTAGAACTGTATGTAAAGCATCGGTTGAAGTGGTGTTATGGGACACCTAATTAAGGTTTTGGCCTGAGTATAAAACTGGAAGTGATTTTATAATTTTGTTTCTTTTGATTTACCCTTATTTTTCTTATTTTGTCCTTTTGATGTTGACTTGCTTGTCTAACAGCCCCAGCAGCGAGACAGTAGTCTTCTACATTAGTAGCCGGCCAGTAATTTAGTAACAATACAGATATTAGTGCGAATAAAGATTTTGTTTGTTTACTTGTTTTCCTTTGTTTCCCGTGTTTAGTTTATTCTCTCCTGTAACTGTGTTTTTGAAGAGAGTTTGAAATTTTCTATTGGACATCAGTCTGTCTTAATACCACAGCAATGATTTGCTAGTTAATAAGTTAGGTAGTTTCATTCCGCGTCCACATGATATCGGGTAATACCTACCTAAAACAGTAAAAGTTCAACATTATTTCTAGCCACGTATTCTGATACTTTGTTCTCGATACGTGATACAGATAAGAAACAACAGGCATCGATACTGAAGTGTACCGAGTGATGTGTTAAGTGGTGGTGTTACTACTGATTCATTTGCTTTAGTAAAATTTCACGCGTGAACAACTTAAAGCTTAATCACTTGAAACAAGCATATTTCGAACAGTAGACAGAGAGTCTAGGTAGTTTATCCGTTCGTCCATATGTATTTATAATAATACTGAGTTCTGGTACTACAGAAATTTCAATAAAGCTATACTTATTTTTTCCATTTTGAGATTTATTTTACTTTTCTTTGTGTTTGAAAGTAGCGAAACCTGGGAGGTATTTCCCCTATGCTTCAATGAAGTACAGTTGAACAAATCCTTTAATTATGGAAAATGGAAATGCCAGAAAGTTATAAGCAAGCGTGGTCGACATTTCGCATGGCGTTGCTATAATGCAAGTGCAGTAGCCTGTTGCGTTTTTTGTCATTTCTTTATTTGCAGGATATCCAACTGACATTATAGTGCGTTTTCTTGAAGGCAACCAGTTTGAATGCACGAGTTGAGCGCAATGCCAATAGAATAAACAGCCAGTTTACGATAAGAAAACAGTAAGTGATAACTCATATATACTGTAAAGCAGTTTGTGTCTGCCTTTGTCCTTAACTAATATTTTTTAACTTCCCGAAAGCAGATCGCCATTAAACTTTCAGAGATTTTTGGATATAGCCCAGAGGAATTCTAATACCCCTTACTTTAAAATCCATAAACAAACAACATTTTATAATAAAAATTTAAAATCTTTATTTAAACCGATCAACGGTTGTAAAACTCACTCTACACGTTTCAATGTGATTTCACGTCATCTTCAGAAGCGTGAAAAACTGTTACTGCGTACGACATAAGTACAAAAGCCATGGTCATGTGACTACTAGTATACAATTCAAAAGAGAAGATCGCGCTATCTACATACTTTCTGATTTTCCAGCAAAAAACAAACAAACTAAACGTGGCAGGGATTTAGTTAGAAGGAAGAGAAAGCAACGTGACAGTTGCCTGTTCTTCCCAACAGGGGTGCTCGGGGAACGATTGTTCCCCTTCAACCCCGCGCGTGAGAATAGTTTGCTACAGTGGTTATGATTGCGTTTAGAAACATTGATGGGAAGTTTTTGAAAGAAAGCTGTGAAGAAGGTCAGCGAAGGCAAGATGAAGGTGTTATTTTCCAGTGGTGGTGATGAACAGATATGTTGTGGCTGTTGATGATGTGAAGAGTCGAGGCGAGATAAAAAGATCCAGACATGCATTCGGAGTATTAAGTTTATGTTATATGCATTTAGGAATTAATTTTATTCTAATTTTAAGTAAACTTTGTTGTAACGGATTTTATAGAAATGATTTGAATTGAATTGAATTTGGATTGGAGGCCCTTCTCGGGGAGATGGGGCCCACATGGTCCAAAGCCCAGGTGAATTTTGATGTGGGGGCAAAGTGATATAGAAAATCCACTTTCACAGGACAGATGCCAAATCTATTTATCCTGTGCCCTGGTTGTAAGAAAGAGCATGATGACTAGGAATGACAACATAATATGATTTTCCAGCAAAAATAACTTGATCTTAAATAAAGATGGAGGGTTAGAAAATCAGAAAGTATTGTTACGACATCGGGGGTCACGTGACTAGTTTCACGCCACAAGCTTCTCGAACGTTCACGTCCTTTCCTGAAATGTCGGGATTTTACTAGATCTTGGTATATTTATATATATAAGACGGTCACAACGTGACGGCAATAATGTATAATGTAATGAGTAATTGAATGTATGCTGACAGAGCATTGTTGAACCGAGCACGTGAGACGTTCGTCGTGAATTATAGCATTTGTTATAGAGCGACTGTTGAAATTCAGTGTATCGCAAAGTTGTATTCAGAAAGAATAAACCAGTTTTATTTAAGAAAGGACTTGTATCGGTAAAGTTTCTTCGGTAAGAATTTTTCGGAAATTAACTAACGAACGGAGACGTAACAGTATGTAGATGGCGTGATCTTCTCTTTTGAATTGTAAACTGGTAGTCACATGACCATGGCTTTTGTACTTTTGTGGCATACAGTATCTGTTTTTCACACTCCTGAAGGTGACGTGAGAGCAAGTTGAAACATAGAGTGACTTTTACAACCGTTGATCGGTTTAAGTAAAGATTTTAGTTATGTATTTTAACATTGTTTGTTTGTGGACTTTAATATTTTAAGTATATACACAAGTTCCTTGTACTTTAATCTTTTCATAACCCCCTTACTTTATTCATTTCCCCACTTTTGCTCAAACGTGCTATACTTTGCTCTACTAGGACCATGAGATTCATTTTCCTTTGTAGGTAATTTGGATTTGTTATTCATTTCATGCATAACCGCCCAGGGGGGGAGGCATGAAGGGCATTTATAAGTTTAAATTATTGTTGAATAATAAATGGGGGAAAAATGAAGAGGCCCAGGAAAAATCTGATGATAAACAAAAAATACGAATCATATAAAATATGGCCCCTAGAATATAAAATGATTGTAAAGCTGTCTTGATAATTGCCATTTGATGTGGTGCCAGTTTGGAGGTACTTTTTATTTTGAATTTTGTGAAGTTATCTTTGTTTTATGTGGAAATGCGCCATGATAACTTGATTAAATTACTAAACATGTTAAATAATTAACTAACTTTCAACACAAGTTCATACAGTATATATAAGCCACTGTTATATATTTATATATATTGGGCCTATAAACCCGAGGTAAATAGGAGCTCGTAGACGAGGCCTCCATATTTCAAGTTTGACCTGGGTGGCCATGGTTCCATCACATTCACCCATAAAATTGTATTTCCACAGGTATTTAATCTTATATCACAGAGAAATCCTGTTCCATCACTATACGGTTCAGAAATATTTCGAGTATAAAGAGCTTTTTTAACACAGGCTGTTATGTAGGGCCAGATTAAGGCCCACCACACTAAAAAAAAGACTTGCATTAGAAAATATATGCACTCCTGCATCAACATTGAGATGGGCGTTAAAAAAAAATCTGTAAACACATGCGGCTCTAGTCATCTGTGATAGATCTAGATTTATTACAGAAAAAATGTTACTGAGGCATGTACAGAATTTCATATGATCCCTTAAATGGAATATTATTGAGTGATTAGAACTGTACGTGAAACGAAAATGCGAGAGCTACATCACGTCTTTGAACATGTGTCTGTCAGTAGTGGATACAGGAGCGGAAACCGGGCTTCGATACCCGAAGTAAGCAGAGCACAGATAGCCCTTTGTATAGCTTTGTGCTTTACTACAAACAAACAAATCCTTTGCAAGGAAATCCTACACCTAAAGGAGACTTAAATTGACTCTATAGGGGTACTGCAAGCTATAATCCCAATTTCCCAAAGGTGTCAGGAAAATCATTCCCGTTTGTCATGCACTGTTTTTCGTATGATCACATTTTTAAATTGGCGGGAAACCAGAAACTGTTACAATGTTGAATGCACTTGTGAACAGACTCAGACATTTGAATGGACAGATTCCTCAAAACTCTATATTTTGAAGACCCCCAGTCACGATAAACCGACCTCTCTAGGCGTCGTGCCAAATTTTGAAATATTATGTCCCAGAAGGTGTTGATTGGTAGAAATAAACTACTTGACTCTACTATTCAGAATCTTTTTTTCAGATTTGAAATCCCTGTGGGGAACTCCAAGAACACTACACTCCTGAAGTACAAAGGAGTGCAGTTCCTAAGGTATTTTGAGCAAGTAATTATCTATAATGAATGGATTTGGGAGTAGGCTGTGCCTGATCCTGAAATTATTGTGGAAGTGGTCCAGACGAGTGGTAGGCCCGTGATCTCAGGTGTTAGAATGACGAGATGCTCTAGACAGCTCTTCCATTGATTCTACTCGACCTCAAGCTCCTCATTTACATCAGAAGTATACCTCCAATCTCAGAGACAGGCTCCCTAATGTCCCATGACCCACTCACTTTGAGACTGGTGACTTGCTGGTGAGATGGCTCTGGTTGGTGGACATTGTTCATCAATGGTGCTTCCAAGCTTACTTTATATCCAAATGGCTTCAGTCAGAACTGGAGTTGAAACATTCTGATTGGTATAAGTCTGGGAGTCTTATACATACTACTCCACCTAGTCTCTGACTCATCATACCACAAATTATTATGATAATCCTCAGTTTATGTTTCCTTCACACTGAAGTAGGTTAACAAGAGTAGGACTCAATCAACCATTCTAGATGCAGCATATTCTGCTAGTTTTTTCTGAGTCTGCTGCAGCAGTGAGAAAGAAATCATGAACCTTTGCTGCATTGTCAAAAGTCTCTTATCCAGGAGAGGTCTTCTTCCAGACCGGATAACTCTCTCAGACAATAATTTTCCAGAAGCAATCAACTCTTGCTTATGTTCACAAGTCATTCAAGTTGTAAAAAATTCATTTATTCAAAAATAGATCATCTTTAAACTTAATAACACAAGAGTTTAAATAAAGAGTAATATGCAATTCAGCTGGTATAGTAATCTCCTCAATAACAGTATCCTGCAGTCATGACACCATAGTTTTCCCTTTCCTATCCACTCAGGTGAACTGAATATTCTTTTGAGGTATTGGATAGGTTCACTACATAACAAGATATTCACATAAGATATTGATTATGGATTAGTAATATATCTCTTACTAAGTGAGTCAGTGTGAAATAAAGTAAAGAGACTGGGCACAAAATGAAATACGAAATAAACAATTATTTTTCAAGTCTAAACACAGTGTGTGTGCATTTGTAGTTTACTTATGTCAGACTATTGTTTTTACTGGATCACTGGACTGAGTACTGACGATTTAGTTCTACAGGACTAAGTTCAATGATGTTTCAGAACAGATTGCCAATTCTAAGGTTTTTTAGTTTCAAAAAATCTCGCATCTACCCAGTGTGACATGCACTACAATTTGACCGGTCTTTCTCATTACAACACAGATGGGACCTACATATCGCCCGAACAATCGTTAAGGTGCATTCCTGTCGACATCTTTATACAAGGTTGCATTAAGCAATGTTTTCAATGGGCGGTAACGGGCATTACTTATCTCGAGAATGACAAAGAAACAAAGGTAACTTGAAGCAAGATCAACTTAACGGTTTTCTTGACCAGTATTAAGTGAAATATGCATATATATTCGGATCAAAAAATATATTCAGAATTAATTGTACAACACTACAATAAGACAGAAACACATGCTATATTCAGATAACACATAGTTTGTCACAGAGCCGTAAATATAGAGAATTTGACCAACCTGGTTTTAATAGAGTCAGGGTATGAATGGGTAGAATGCGCCCACATGACAGCAAGGCACCATGTTGTTACCCAGTTTAGTGAACGTCATAAACACATCTGACTCACAATTCGTATAATTCCTGTTGAAAAAATGCGGAGCTGTTTAGCTTAGGGATTTTCAAACTGATCTGGTATGGAGAAATGATGTATAGGTTCCCTCAAGATCCAGAACGTAGACAGAAATGGGAAATAAAAGTTCGTCGTAAAACCTAGAAAGTAAATGATAACTTTTTTGTGTTTCTTGAGTAGGCCTAGCTTTTTCTTCATTATTATGTTTTTTTGTTGTTGTTTTTACTAAATTGGGTATTGTACCTCTTTATATATTTTAAACCTTCATTTGGAATTTCAATAATTATGTTATTCCCTGTAGGACCATTTTGATTAGGTCCAATATGAAATTGAAAGAGCTGATATCTTCAAGAAGCTCAAACCAAATGCGTTGCCAACATAGCTTGTCTTCACTTCTACCAAGATAGTAAAACGTCATAAACCTTCTATAAGAGATGTCGAATACATAGATGTTAATACGAAACCAGACGATCTGAGCAATATAGCATATTACTTGAACATTCCTACTGTTAAGACAGCGGGAGTCACGTGACGCTAGTAATACGTCATATTCTCGAACGTTCACGTCCCTTCCTGAAGCCTCGAGAGGTTACTAGATATGCGGTATTCTTGTATATATAAGACCGATAAGAAGTGACGGCAACAATGTAATGTGTAATTGAATAGCAGACAGAGATAGATACTGACAGTTGAGTCAAGCGCGTGAGTCGTTCATTGCGAATTACAGCGTTTGTTATAGCGTGGCTGTGGAAATTAAGTGTATTGCAAAGTTGTATTCAGAAAGAATAAACCAGTTTTATTTAAGAAAGGACTTGTATCGCCAAAGTTTCTCCAGAAAATTTTTTTACGGAAAATTAACAAACGAACCGAGGCGTAACACTACTATAATAGGTTATCTGAAGATGAAGATTACTCACAACCAAAATATTCCGCTAGTTATGGTACATGTGAGGCTGTGAAGCATCACCTCCCCCCCCCCTTCTTTACAAACAAAGACTTTACACAACCCAGTACTTAGCCAAGCAGAGCAAAACAGCTTGTACAACTTAGCCAGTTACTGAATCGCCAAAGTGAAAAAAAGGAAGAATTTGTGCTCAACTTGTTTAGAAGTTGCAAAGGAACAAAGACAATCACCGAGTGAAGGCAGCCTTCAGAAGTACACACAATTGAAATAATACAAAGAAATCAGTTACATTATCTTTGGTGTGTAATTTTAATCAATTAAATGAATCAATTTGTAATTAAAATGAACTTGTGTCTAAGGCAAACAAAGCCGTGTTATGCAGGTAGTTTACAATATGCTTGAGATCCCGCTCACAATGGGTAAGAACACGGCGCCTGTTGTTTAGTAACTTTAGTTGGCCAAACTCTTATTTATTTACGGCTCTGGTCTGTCATATCTAGTAAATCCCTCTGTATATGTTCGTGATTATACGTTGTTCCCTGAAAGATTCTAAGGTATGAATACAGTTTTTAAAAAGGCAATAAGCTTAATACTATTGTCTAACGGAAAAAAAATATTGGTTTAATAATTATGAAACTGCTCTTTATAAAATACTAAATCTAACATATATGTTTCAGTAGAATTCTTTAAACGTAATTGAATATATTACTTTGTTCATGATGATACTACAACTGTGAGAATTTCATAGCTGCTTTTTAAAGAACATGGGCCGCATTTAAAATTTTTTAGACTTAAACCAATAAACTGAACAGTTAAAAATAGTGTCCAACATATCACTCTCTAACACCAACTTAAAGTTTTTAGCTTTCTGCAACATTGTAATCATTTAAATAAGCGTCTTTATGACTAACTACATCCAAATATTAATGTGGACAAGTAGTAATATTAGTTTTCTTTTCCAATCTTCATTATTCTATATTACGAGCCTTAAAATATAAAAAGACAAAAAAATACATCTTTCTGTAATGTTAATTCAGCCTGTTCGATATATATACAACTTCACCGCCAAGCAAATAGGGATAGGCTGCTGGCTACTGACACTGTCACAGGGTTCTCCGGACATTACACTACATTCTCATGAAGAAGTTTATTATCATTTTTCACCAAAATGGACATTTTTCAGGACAATGCAATATTTTGATGTCTTACAAAACATGCCACTATAGTTTAATAAAATATTAAAACACGAAATATAAGTAAAATAAACAATAAAATGTTTCGTGAAACCACTTCTCTTTCTAACATTTGATCTGCATGAGCTCATGTTTGTACGTACGTACGCATTGCAGGTAGAACAGAACCAATCGTCATACCTTAAGCAAAGGACTATTCTGTAGTGCCGTCACAACTGGTAGGATGTAGCGCACCCACGAGTTTGTTACCGCCAGGATTCTCCGCATTGAAATAAAATTCCTTGTTTTATTCGAATATAAAAAGGATGAGAGAAATACACTAGAAATTATTGCGAATCTTAAAAGCATCAAAGAAAAGGAAAGTCTCCATAAATGGTTAAAATTAAGAATTATTTCAATGATTGATACTTGATTTTTAATCAGTGTATGAATACAAAATTCTCAGTGTATCATAAGCGTTTTCGTTCTATTTAGAATTTTGTGAACTTCGTGGAAACTGAGTTTGTGTACCGGTTTCGCTTTGGTGGAAACAAAAGTTTGTAAAGTAAAATGGTATGTATTGAAATATCATAATTTTATCAAACTGTATTAGAAATAGTATCATTTCTAACTTAACTGTACATTTATGATTTAGTTTGGCAGACTGTTATTATAAATTATTCTGAGAAACGTAATTTACGAATAGTTATATAAAATTACTAATACTAAGTAATACTAATAGTACTAATATTATTCCTACTACTAGTATTAATAATACTAAGTAACAGTAAGTCTAAAGTAATGCCTAATGGCATTAAACTAATTCTTAGTAAAGATAAACTTGTTTAAACTTTTAAAGTTAAAGATTAAGTTACAACTTGCAAGTTGTATGTAATAATACCAATCCTGGTATGAGTTTCACTCAAGTGGCTTTTTGAATGCAACTCTTATATTTTGGCGATCGGATACAATGCACCAAAACATTGTAATCACTAAAATAATTGGCCTAGCAAAAAAAGGTGCTATTTTATTTTTGAACTAATTACTTTTTTCAGTATTGTCATTTTACAAAACTAGTGAAAAGGAACATAAAAGTAAAATTTTTATTCCTGAAAACAACCCAAAGATTGTTATAAAAATTTCATAATATTAATGTTAGTTATTAATTTTTATGTGATGAGATGTAGTATATTCAGAACTATTCAAATCTAAAAATTGTAAAATTCTTTGTTATTGAAATGATAGTAATTGGGATTAGTTTTGGTATTGTACATAGGATGATAGTGTGTGACTATGGAGTTATTCTGTTAAAAGCTTCCATCTGGTTACGTCTTTATTCTAGTCTTGGGTATTTAAGAATTAAATATATATATATATATATATTTAACCCTCTTGCTATGGGTCTTCCTATGGTCAGGGGTCGAAGGGCATGTCATCATGCTTGTAGACTTGCATTCAAAATTTTATTAATGCATGCCAACAAGTTTGGTATCATATTGTAGATTATAATTAAAATTTTAGTATTATACATTAGTAATTTAAAAGTAGATATTAAAACAAAATTACTAAATATCAATTTTTGTGTCTTAAGTGGCATGTTCAATGCAGGTTTGGTTTGAATTACTTAATTAGGTGTTTGTGATGTCCAAATATAAAGTCTATAGCTTCATATAAATTAGAAACTCCAATTGCCAATATTGACAAGCTAGAATATAAAATAAGAACCTCCTATTTCTTCTTTTTGCTGAGATATCGCTACATTTAGTGAATCAAACACAGTGGGCCATGCCTACCTCTTTCATTTTTGGAAATACTTGCTTACATACACCTACTTCTATCTCTGACATGTGAATGATCAGTTAAATGCTCATAATGTCCTCCACATGGCTTTCTTAGCCTTTATAAGGTGGAAAGTTCTCAAGATTATCTCTTTGTTTTGAATCTCGGAAGGAAGAGCTAAGTGAAAATGTTGTCTGAAAAACCTTTTTTTTTTACCCAAATACAGTTTAGTTAGTAAGCCTGATAAATTACAGTGGATTTCTGCAAGACTGATAGAGTAATTTTTAATATTTGGTTATATAAAATGCATATATAACATATAAAAAAAATTTTGTTTTACATCCTCCATCTGCAAAATTTGACAAAGCTTAGCAAGTGGGCAAGCAAGTACAAAGTTTTTATGTTGAAAATAATCATTGTTTTCTATATTTCTTTATTTACTATTCTATGTTTTAAGAAGAATAACTAAAATTTAAGAACTTATTTATAAATGGTAATAACATATATGTGTGTATGTAATGTATTATAACCAAAATGTGACTATTTTACAAAATATTAGTTCACTATAACAAACATAAGATGGGTCACTTTGTAAAGGCCAGTTTTGTGCTATTGGATGTGGTAACCTAAGTGCACGTGTGCCACATCATTGCAACTTTTGTGATGTTAGTCAGACATGGCTGAAAGGTCAATAAAATAAAAAAAAAAGTAACATAACATTTTCGGACAAAGTGGGACTTATTGGTCCATTTCAGCTGTTCAATTCGCTACACTAAATTAAAACTATTACTAAATATATATAAAAAAAAAAAAATAATCTTAAAGCCAGTCCTTATCATTCATATACTCATCATGCTTTCTCTTAAACTCACTTAATTTATTGCCTCCACAATATTTGAAGGCAACACATTTTAAAGTTCAAACACCCTATTACAAAAATAAATAAATATATGTAGATGTATAATTGTATGAGACTTAATCTATTTAGACTAAAGATTGGTGATTTATTGTTATAATATGTAGTCATTCTAGAATGAAAAAAATCATAATTTACATCTATTTCCTAAATTTTCAAGTTGGTTACGAGGTTGTTCAAATTGACAGATATGTAATAGTGAAAATAATAGAAAAAATGTACAAAGTTTTTTCTAAAAAAGATAATTATTTGAAGGTTATAAGATTTTGCATGTGAAGTTTAACAATTTTCTAATGCTTAAATATATTTTTAAACTTGAAATCAAAATTACTTTGTATGTTTGATAGTCCACATTTGAAAAGAAAAAGAAAATGCATGAGCAAATCATTACTTAAAAAAATCTTAAAACTTGTAAAAAAATCTGATATTTTGTGTACTAAAGCCTTGTAATGTTTACTGGTAATCTGCAAAATTTGATGAAGATGTGCATATTATGTAAGAAGTTAAAGTATGAAAACTAAAACAAGCACAAAAGGGTTATGAGGGTGGTCCCTGGGATTGAGCCCATAGTGAAAAAGTTAAAGCCTATATCATAACACACGGACAACAAAGGACCCTTTCATTCTTGCAAGCTTCGTTACCATTTTTTTTTACGGTAACTGGAAACTATTAGATTGTGTAAATGGCTATTCTGTTTTAGCAGTTTTGCCTGAGAAAGGGGCTAAAAAAGCATCCTAATATAAGATACATTTCCACTTTTTTTATAGCCTTTTGCCTTTGACTTTAAAAACAAAAGTACTTAATCAGTTAAATGAGTCAGTGATTACCTTTCTTAAAGCAGAGTATGCAATTAGCATAGAAATAAGGAAGTGAAACATCATCCAACATTGTCTTTTAAACAGTTTTTGCTTCTCTAACAGTTCCCTCAGCTGTTAAGAAATAAAACTAGTAAGTATATGGATAATGTAGCATTACAAGCTGAGGAACCCGTCCTTTGTCCAGGTTAAGAACTTACAAATGTGGGGGTGGATGCTATGATAAATAATACAAAAATCCTAACTTTCACACAACTTATTTATGATATAACGTATTACAGTATTCATTTGTATAAGCTTTAAGAACTCTTATATATGGTATACTCTGTGCAGTGGTTGTGACTTTGTAGAAAGTGGTAGCAGCCAAATTAATGGTGGTAGGTGTGCTTTCTGTTACCCATTTTTAACACCCAGCTCTTAATATTCTTCCAAAGTGTTTCACGTTATTGATTAATTGATGGTCATTGCCAGCAGAAATGTCTTATGAGCTGAAATTGAAAGGTCACGAGTCAAATTGGAAATGAGTAGAACTCAAGAAATGGCTCTTCATATCAACCCTATTGTGTTTGTGGGAGTAGAAACTTTAGCTGAGTTTGTGTATTATTGCAATAGTGGTGGCCATTTTTTGTAATTTCACTCCTCCATAGAGAGTTCTAGTGCACTTTTTGAAGTATATAAAATGTTTGTGTGCCCTCCCCCACACTGTATATATGTTGTGTTCTAAAAATTTTTTTTTTGGTGTAAGGATGTGGTATCATCTGTGAATATAGTTAATGTTAATTAACATCAAAGATAATAAGTACTCAATAACATTAGAAATAGGAGTGGAGGGGCTATGAGCCTCCCATTAACATGCTCTTTGTTCCAAACTCTCATCCCACAAAGGTTGGTTGAGATTGGCCCAGCAACCTAGTAGTAGTTAGATAATGGACAGACAAACACAGACTTTTGTGCTTTATGTATACAGATATTGGTTAGGATGTTTTCAGATTCTTCAGTATTTCCCTGAGGGAGTACATTAAGAGATGGTGATGGTTCTCCCAAAGGCTGCAACTCAATTTTGCCGAATAGATTCTAGATCTCCATTCAGTAGTGGCAACCTTTCTTTGAACTTCATTATTCTCTATCGTGTTCTCTAACAGCAACTTTTGTGACTAATTCTTTCACTTTTCTTGTCATTCTGACATGATTTCCTTCTTGTGTGGCACCAGTTTCATCAGATGTCTCTTGTGCTCTTCTTCTAGTTATTCTTTTCCCATCTTGAGCTTGTCTTGCAGCAGTTCATTTTGCAGTTTCTTGCGAGTTCCTTTCTTCCATCCTCTTGACTATTTTTGATTTCTGTAGATACAATAACTTAAACTTGTTTGGGAATCTTGATACACTGAAATGTGACTGTATTTTACAAAATACTAGTCTATTAAAATGCAGCCAAGACAAGTTACTTTGTACAGACCAAAGGTCACCTTTATGTTATTTGATACAGTAACATGAGTGAATGTGATCCTCATCATTGTAACTTCTGTATTGTTAGCCAGGCATGGCTGAAAGGTCAATATAAAAAAAAATATATATATAAAAAATTTATAATGTTATGAGATTTAAGCTATTGAGTCTAAACATTTATGCTTTCGTGTTATAATTTGTGTTCATTCTAATTTTTTATGGTGGTTGCGAAATCAGTCAAATTTACCAAACCTGTACAGAGATTAATTACTGAAAATAACAGATAAAATATAAAAAATTTTCTTAAGAAATGTTTCATAACTATCCGGACATTATAAGGATTTCAAATGTGAAATTTCAAAATTTTCTGATGCATAAAAGTATTTTTAATCTTAAAATGAAAATTACTTTGCATGATAGATAGGCAAGATGTGAAAAGAAAAAGAAAAAAAGGCATGAGAGAATCATTTCTTTACAAACCTAAAGACTTAACAAAAAAGAAATTAGATATCTTGCATATGAAAGCATTGTTATGTTTACTGATAAACTGCCAAATATTGTTTACATTTGCATACTAATTTAAAAGTTATAGCATGAAAACTGTAACAAGTACAAAATGGTTATGAGGTCGGTCTCGGGAACCAAGCTTGGGTTGAAAGAGTTAATTGATTTTGCGGTGTCCTCAATGCATATTGCAGCCTTTTCCCACACATCTGCTGGTACATCACTTTGCTCTAGCAGCTGGTATGAAATCATCCTTTAGTAGTTCTATTTTTGCTGAATCATTGCTACAAGGAAGGAGAGATGGCTACCTGTTAATGAAGTATTCAAGCTCAGACAGTTTAGCTGATTCTCTCTTCACAAAGTTGAGAAACCTGGCATTCTTGAACATAGTTATCTAGTAGCAAGAGGTTTCTTGCATAATTTATCACTTCCACATAAAAGGATCTAACGTCGTGGTAGAACCACTCGATCTTATTTGTGTCATATCCATCACTGATTAGTTTCTGGAGTGCATTTTTTGTTGCAAAGCCAATGTCGAAATGTTCATCAGTCTTTTCGGTCTTGTCATCATCAAGGTCTATCAACTCTGCTCCTACTTCTTTCACCATCCTGACATCTAGAAATTGGCAGACAAGTTTTCTCAGAAAGTCATGCAATACATCATTCATAACTGAGATCAATGGGTTCTCCAACTGCATAAACTTGTTCACACGGATATACTACTTTAGTACAGACAGATAGAAAATAGATGCGCTTCTATCAAGGGATCCTCAAACTGTTGCTACGGGCATCTGAGTCTCGCTTGGCTGTCATCACTGCTGAGGAAATAGCTTTGGAGGCTAACAAACTTCTGTAATGCTCTGGAATTGTTATTTTTTAGACTTTGCCAGTTGGTTGATATGTGTTTGATCATGCCTGTATATGTTGTATCGCAGAACGTACAAAATTATTCTAGAGACGGCTTCCTCTTTGTTGATTTAGCAAACTAGTAGTAGATGTCTGCACAGAAATCGTCAACATCAATACATGTTGTTTTAGTGTATGCATCCCCAGCTTTGCAAGCAGTGTTGTGCACAATATGACAAGAACAGCCATTGAAAAAACAGCCAAATTCTTCTCGGTTACCCTTGTCATGACTGAGTTTATCTTTCCCAGATTTACAGAAGTATTGTCCACACTGACACGGTTGTCTCATGAAATGTTAAGCTGCTCTAGGGTCTCATCCATTTTCTTAAATGTCTTCAGCTGTGGATCTCTTGGTCATGCACATGTCAAGCAGCTGAATAAACACTATCAAAAGAGAAAATGCATACGTTTAGGGGGTTCAACTTAAACAGCCCCATGTCATTGGATCCATCAACTGCTAAAAAATATTGCATTGCTTTCATTTCTTCAACTAACTTTGACTTAATGTTGGTTGAATGCCTCGTTGACAGTAGTTGCATGTGGTTTTCATTTTCTTTGATGCTTATCTGGAAGCTATCTGAGAATCTGGAAATATCTCCTTAAAGAGGGGGCTCAGTTGATCAGCTGTGGCAAATGGAGCATTGGTTTGGACCAGTACTGCAAAAACTTTCACCTCTACCCATGTAATTTTGTCAGCATTGGGAGTTGAAGACTGAAACACAAGTCTTGGTTGTGTCACAGAAGCTTTTTCCAACTTGGTATGCAATTGTGGCTGCGTATGTCAGCTGCTCTTTGGTGACCAATAGCTGTAGTCTTTCCACACACATTACACCTTAAATTATATGTATCTTTTGGTATAGCAGCAATAAATTTCCATGTCTTTCTCTATTCTTTGTTGAATCATGTCTTGAACTTAAAAAGCATCAGTATGATTTGTCCTTTCATCACAAGTTTTCTGCCACGTTGGAGAACTGTGTTGATCTGCATCACTGTCTGAGAGTCTTAATGTGTCACCACGTTTTCCAAAAGTACCAAAAAAACTACAGCTTAGTATAAAATATACCATAAATCCAGCTCACTCTTCATCTAATAACAAAACAAATATAATAGGAGGAGTAAGTATCACAAATGCCAAATAACACATTTTTCACTTGTACTTTGCTATTCTCACACCTATTTTGTGTTACAGAAGTAACCTAAGCTATTTACCTTGGAATAAAACCTTTGCACTCCTTACCTCCAAATCATGTGAAAAAAACAGAAGCATCAACTCCACCTCTACACTTTTTAGACCTATAAACATTGCCCATGTGCAATGACATTGTTAGCTATAGCCAATTAGCTCTAGAGGTCTCCTGTAACAATTGCTATCTTCCTGGGGAAAAAATATACTCAAGTTCATCTGACCTGGGAGTGGTAGGAATTTAAAAAAAACTGAATTTAGCACATTTAGCTGTGAGATTGTGTGATCAATATCATGAGAGTTGACATGTCTGCTTAAAAACAAACCACAACTCCACAAGTACTAATAAACAACCAAACACAACCTCATTTTGTTACTCTATCTTCCATCAAGCAAAGAAAAACACATTTTGTGGTTTGTTGTTCATGGTCTGCCAATGTGCACAACTGTTTCATAGAAAATACTTCCACTAGCCATTTAATTTTTTGAAGAGTAGTTTTAACTTTTTTTTTACATTGCCTTATTATTGTATTCTTTTAAACTTTTGATCATTTAACTAATTTTTAGGATTTTTGTTTTGTAATACTATTATAGCTTAAGAGGCCCCTTTTTAACTCTTGAGACCCAGATACGGTCATCTTTTTTCCTTAGGTCATTTTAAGTTACTTTCAATCAAATTTATGTTTTGTGAATGGTTTCATGACTTATTAAAAAAAACTTGCATGGATAACAAGAGAAAACATTACCGATTGATGAGCAGAAACAAGTACATGATCCATTTTCAGGCTCCAAAGCTAATAGTTTCTTGCTGGGAAAGGTAGATTTTGGAACTTAAATTATAAGTGAAAAGCTGGCAATGAATGATTTAGTTAGCATTTGTGTAATAAGGAATTTTCTTGTAGTTATAGTTCCAAAATTGTGTAATTTGTGAATTGGACTAAAGTCTGTTAAATATAGCTGTATAACTCATAATTTCTTAGTATGCATATATCTTTCACAAAGTTTATGTAAAATGTTACTAGCTAAATAACCATGTAGTTTGTAGTCATTTGTTTTGTGTTAAAATTGCATAAGAAAAGCAAGCATAACTAGTGTTCATGAATTGTAATGCAAGTTGTTCATATTTGGATATTATACTTTTCGTTTTTTCTTTCTTTATAGGCAGATCAGCTGACTGAGGAACAAATTGCAGGTACTGTCTAAAATGTCTAATTATCACTGGCTGTCTCTCTCTAAATAAGATACATAAACATTTCTTTTGAATAAAGTGTAATATCTAAGAAAGAGGAAGAAAAAAAGGTATCAAAATTTGATACAGAATATCAAAATTGGATTATAGTATTTTATGTAGTTGCACGTTATAAAGTTAAGACCAAATTATGGGTTGCAACAAATAAGTACAGATGATTAAACAAGGTGATTTTATTTGTAGTTTGGTCCATCAAGGTGACTTCCTTCACCTTCCAAATAACCATTAATATCACCATTCCAAGCTACGTACATAGATCTGGACTTGTATGTATGTATCCACACGATTCAAAGGTGTTTCTTGACTCGTATTCAAAAATTTTGTTGAACTACTATTTTATGAATTTATGTCAGTAAGTTTGGTATCAAATTGTAGATTATAATTCAAATTTTTGTATTATTCATTAACTAATTTCTTAATTTAAAATTAAATATATATATATAT
>NW_013667765.1:78686-81186 GCF_000517525.1 Limulus polyphemus
TATATATATATATATATATAAAACTTAAATATCGGTGTTTGTTGTGGTATGTTAAATGTATGGATATAATAAGTATTAAGATATGTTACTCGAGTAAAAGTACTTTGTCAAAAAGTTACTCAAGCACAATTAAAAGTATCTACTGAATAAGTACTCAAGAAACAAAAGTAAAAAGTACACTCGTGTCTCAAACCCTACACTTGTGTTGTGGGCCCATGAGGTCCAGAAACAAAATGCAGCATACATTATAAGGACACAGAATTGTTCATAATGCATTTAAACTTAAACAGTTTATGAAAATACAGCTAAGGATTGCCATTATCTTCAAGAGAAGTAATGTCGGGGTCAGACATCCTGCACACACGAGCTACTGTAGGAAAAGAGTAATGCTTGCGACTTGGCCAGCCACTAGTGGGATAGGAAACTTCCTGATGTAAGCAATGCATGCAATTAGCTGATTTATGTTCCCGTGCACACCTTGAGTTTTTAGAATAGTAACGAAATGTATAAAATGAAAGGTAATGGAGTAGAATTACAAATAATTCTTCTAAAAATTATTTAAGTTAGAGTAAAAGTATTTGAAAATATAAATATTTAATAAAAGTAGATACTGGAAAAAAGTCATTCAAGTACTGTACTTGAGTAAAGTTACTTTGTTACCTTTACACTAAGTGCAGCATTGATTCAAATTAGATGTTTCTGATGTCCAAATACAAAGTCTATATTTGCTTACAAATTAGGAACTCGAATTACCAATATTGACAAGCTAGAATATCAAATAAGAACCTCCAATATTTTGTATTTGCTGAGATATTGCTGCTTTTACTGAATGAAACTCACTGGCCCCACCTACTTCTTTCCATCTTTGGAAAGACATGCTTACATACACTTACTTCTGTCTATGACGTGCAAATAACCAATCAAAAACTCAAAATGTCCCCCTAGTGGCTTTCTCAGCATTATTGAATTATTCAGGTGCCAAACTTGTTCTTTTAAAGCTTAGATTTGAAAGGTTACGGTAACTTTAGTGAGCTCAATTTCTTTTTTTCTTTTAGACCCAAATACAGCTTAGTTACTAAGTTTGATAAATTTTGTGGTATTGATATAGTAATTTGATTTTTAGATATTTCAAAATGAGTGTGTGTGTATGTAAATACAGCAAATAAGTACAAAGTTTGTAACTAGTTTGTAAATTGTTTGCTCTACTTATTTATTTGTTTATAATGTATTATAACCGAAATGTGACCGTATTTTACAAAATATTAGTCCACTAAAACAAAGCCTAGACAGGTCACTTTGTAAAAGTCAGTTTTATATTCTTAGATACAGTAACAACAGTGTGCCACATCATTACAATGTTTGTACTGTTAGCCACGCACAGCTGAAAAGTCAATATATATATATATATATATATAATGTTATGAGATTTTTTGTGTGTGTGTGTGTGTGTGTGGTGGTGGTGGTGGTGATTATGAGGTCAGTGAAATATACCAAACCTGTATAGAGATTTGATGGATGGATAGTCAACATGCGAAAAGAAAAGAAAAGATATTTTACGTACAAAAGCCTTGTAACGTTTTTTGATAATCTGCCAAATTTCATGAACATATGCTTACTAATTTAAAAGTTATAGCAAGAAAACTATAACAAACACAAAATGGTTGTGAGTTTGATCCCAAGCCATTTTTAAAGAGTTAAGGTTTAAATACTGAAAGCTGATGAAGTATTAGAAAATGGTAAGCCTAAAATTTGTTATAAAATAAATAAATAAAAAAAATCATAACTGTCATATTTTCTCCTTATATTCCTGTTTATTTTTCAATTTCCCAATTTGAATTCAAAACCAGAGGCATGTAAAAATAGCACTACAGATCTACCTTTTGTCTCAAGAGACCTTTTCTTAATACCAGAATTTATTAATTGGGCTTGACAATGAAAGGCAAAATACTCTGAAATGCCATATGTAATGTAATACTTAAGTTATGGTTTAAAGGCTGAAAATGACAAAGCATAAGAAACCAAAAAGCCTAAAATTTGTGATTTAAAAAAACATTGTTAAGTGCAGATGTTTTTTCCCCACATTCTTCTTGGGCAGTGATTTGTTGGAAATAAAAGATGCATCAGAAATGCTTTTTTTTTACATGCCTTTGATTCTGCAATGGACACATTAATTAAGAGGAATTTATAAATATGTTTATCTTCAATACAATGCTCTACAGTACCCTCAATTCTTTTATTCTATCACTAAATATTTTTCACAGTTTTTCAAACTCCTTGAGAATTTTAAACGTGATTCAAGATATCTTTAAATGTTCAGTAAAAATACATGTAACTTGTCTTGATGACACACTTTAACAATCTCAGTATATATAAATCAATTATAATAGTGGAATTATTGTGCTATAAATTATTCTTTGCCTTGAACCATTTGAATAATATGGTTTTTGTTGTAATAACCTTCCTTTTTTATGAAAACCAATTTATGCAGTTGGAAAGCAGC
>NW_013667765.1:83070-109522 GCF_000517525.1 Limulus polyphemus
AGTGTGTGTGTGTATATATATATATATATATATATATATATATAATTCAGTTAGAACTTCTAATAGAAATTACCTTTTCTTACATTACTTTAATTTTTCTCAAGATTTTTAACATTTGTTTCAGATGTAGAACAATGCAAAATAGAGTGGTCTATTGTCTAAATTATTGAAAATGGAAGAAAATGTTTATCAGTCTGTACAAAGTCTGGACCAATCAATAAACTTGAATGTCTGTTATCTTCCTGAACTTGTTAGAATTTAGCAATATGGGTGTACAAACTGTATAAGTGCTTATGAAAGTGTGTATATATATGTGTGTGTGTGTGTATATGTTTACTCATAAGTGTTTAATTTTCAGTTATTTGTCATAAATCATCACGCAATAAATCAAAAATATATAGAATAACAATGTTTCCTAATATTTAAGATGTTGTGAAATTGGTTTGTGCTTTTGCATTGTACTTACTAAGCCTCATTTATTTTATCGGAAGGAGGGGTATGACTAATTTTTGTAGATTTCAAAGATGCATTTTAGAAAATCAAAAACTTGTAAAATTACTAAACTGGTACATGTAAGACCACTAATTTATCTGGCTTTCTAACCAAGCTGCATGTGGGTTAAGAAAAATCTCGTTTCTGCTCAGAGCAACGACTTACTCAGTAGACTTAAATTTGTCAATTACAAGTTTCCCCTTCAGGTCAATTACAAATGGCTGTCAGATTTATATAGTTTGGAATGTGCTCTTTTTGTTGATTATAATATGTACTTAAGAGAAGTGCATGAGTAAACAAGTGACTTGAAAAATAGAGAAGTGGGTGGGGCTATCCTCGTAGGTTTGCAAAATATATCAATATTTTGGCAGATCAAAAAGATGGGAGGTTCTTATTTTGTGTTCTAGCATATAAATGTCTAAAGTATAAGTTTCTGATTCATTAATCACTATAGATATAGCATGGTAAGTGTAATAAAATATATACTGAGTAATAAGACGAGACATGCCATACGACACAAAGCCTATTTGGTATTTAGTTTAAATATTTTCTTTCAAATTAAGAAATTAAAACATAAATAATATAAATTGAAGTTTCTTGTATTGATGAAATTTATCTAAAACCTTGAAAACTTGGCAAAATGTTAATGGGGACATTTGTTGTTTTTCTTAAGACTCACAACACCTGATTACATCTGGATTGAACATTTTTTCCAATAGTGTTGGTTTATGGTCAGAAAAGCATTTGTGAACTTGTAATTAAATTAATGATGCACATTATAGTTTGAGAAGTGTTTTTGTGCATTATTAACTTTTGGAGGTAGTTGATAGTTTTTTATTTTATTTTTTGCTGAGTAAGTCACCCCAGAGAAATGTAAAATTATGTACTTGGGTTGTGGATAAAACACTAGCTATCTGTTGAGTGTTTAGCTGTGATGAAGAGGACAAATAGGTTTTAGTTCTGTTTGTAGAAGTTTTGAATATAAAAACCAGGGGGGGGGGGGGAGATACTAGTATTTTATAAAATCAGAGAGGCTTAGTTTGAAATGTGGTATATAGTTTCAACTCGCTTGCTGTAGAATATCAACAGTAGAGTGCAGAACTGGGCAACTAGTGATAGTTGGTCTAAGAAAATAAGTTGTGGGTGAGAGGCTTAATATTGGGCTTTTTCTCTTTTTTTTTTTTCTTTTATAGAATAGGAAATGACTTGATATAGAATTGTTAAAATAAGATTAAGTATTTCTTGTATAAGGTGAATTGTATGTGGTGTCAGCAAAAAATAATTTTAAATATCTTGTATTTCATATTTTCTTGCAAAATGAATATATCAATAAAATATCTTAAGTACAAATTATTAGTTATTATTAAAATTGAACTTCTTATTTGTGGAAAAATTCCACTTGATTATAGCATTTTAGTGTTTTCATAAATATAGAAAGGGCTAGTTTTCATTCTAAGAATATGCATAGTACTGTTAATTATAATAGCATGTACAGACATCTGAATATTTGTGTGTGTGTGAAGTTAAATGCTGTTCAAGGTAAAATACTTAGGCCAAGTAAAATGCGTTTTAGTAACCCAACTAATTTTGTTTTGTTTTTTTATTTATTTATGATATTCAAACGTTTTATTGGCTTTTCCTAACAAATAATCTATGAAGTGGAGGAAGTTAATAAACATTATATATAGTTCGAGAAAGCTTGAATAATGGAGCACAGTTGTCATGTAAAATCATGAAGGAATTAAAAGGGATGGTAATCTGATAACTCAAATAATTCAGAGCCATCTATCTCACTACAATCAATCTGTTAATGTAGCAAATGGAAGCTGGTGGAATATAATGACTGGATTATCATGTGCCATTTGCAAAAGGTGATATGGAATGGGATGTAGAATGATCCTTTTGTGCACATTATATATACGCTGCATATGTTGTATTGATGACATAAATTGGCTCTTAAAACAATATTCACAGAAAATGCTCTCTGACTGTTGAAAAACACTGGATCCTATTTTGTATTTAATATGCATAAAGTTGGGATTTCCCTACACCCATACATCATTATCATTTAGTTAGCCAAATGTGTGCATAGCCTGATAGTAAAATATAAAGAACAAAGTTGTGTCAATGGTTCTGGTTCAGTGGAGAGATAGGAAAATACAGTCACTTTAAAAAAAAAAAAAAATTTAGATTTGAATGCATGTTATATAGTCAAAATCTCAACATCTGTGTAAAGAAAATTATTAGTAATAAATATATAAATTATAGTATCAAGATATTTAAAGACAGTATTGTGCATAATTCCCAAATTAAGATGTTAAGATTCTGCTGTGTATTAAGTATTTTTACCAAATGGAAGAAGCTTTTGTTTTTTATACATTCTAGTTGTACTTTGTTTTTCTTCTGTAAAAATATTAAACATTGTTTCTAAAATATATGTGTCTGAAAGCTTCTAAATGTTTTGTTGTAGTAATTTTTTTCATTCATATTTATTTCAAAAATGTGTACTTTTGCAGAATTCAAGGAAGCGTTTTCTCTGTTTGACAAAGATGGGGATGGAACAATCACAACCAAAGAACTTGGAACTGTTATGAGGTCACTTGGCCAGAATCCTACTGAAGCAGAATTACAAGATATGATTAATGAGGTTGATGCAGATGGTGTGTAAAAGGATATACATTATTTTTTATTCATTTACTGTTTTTTTTCTTTTGTTATAATTAGTTTTAATCATTTTTCACATGCATTCTTGTATAATCCAAAATTTGTTAGTAGCCAGTTGTGATTATATTTGCTAAATTTGTCAGTAAATAGGTAATAGAACAAGTATTGGTGGGTTATTTGTTGAATTTAAGGTTACTGTAAGATTTATAGGTCATTGATTTTCTTTTATAGTTCAAACTAATGTTTTGGACCTAATATAAAAAAAAGTAAGTCTTTGTGCTGGTAAATATATCATAAGTTAAGACTTAAATAATAATTTGCTAAAACTGAGTCACTTATTTTTGTTAAAATTATTGTATGAAAATTTCATTCGTTGTATCATCTTTAGTGTTGAAAGAAAAGGCCTGTTGAAAGAATTAACTAAGCTGTGTGAATAGTTCAGTTATAACTAAAATGAGTTTTGGAAATCCTGGAAACATGGAATTTACCAGGCCTTGAAAGACATGGAATGTGATAATAAAATTGTCTAAACTACTTGTAATGCACAATAAAAGTTCATCTTAAACATTTATTTTGAAGCTTTTCATTTCCATATCATAAAAGTTATGTTTTTCAGCTTGGTGTTTTGTTTTCATTTTAAAAAAAACAAGTTTCATATTACAGGAACAAGACTGATCATTTGCAGTTTCTGAACTTGGTTTAAATTATTTAAACAGTGAGGTGGACCAGTCAAGAACCATGAATGATTTAGTGCTCACTTTTCACTTTTGTATGCTTTAGAGTAGTGGTTCCCTAACTCTTGGCAAAGTAGACTGGTAAAGTTCCCAAAAAATGTTTGGAGAAAAGAACTTGGGGGACTTTTAGTCATCAGATATTGAAAAAAACATAAGTGTTGGTGCTTTCAACAGCCAAGACATGTTGCAGACTGACAGAAATTAATTCAAGGACCAGTACCAGTTCACAGACTGGCATTTGAGAAACACTCCTTTAGAGTATTTACTAAAATAATAACTTGCTTTAAATATTTGTAAATACTTTTTTCTTAAAGATGAAAGCAAATGAAACTTTTATTTTTTATATGCAAGTTTATAAATTATGAAATATTAACAACTATAACTGAAATTAAAATGAAATGTTTTGTAGTGAATTGAACATCCTTTTTCAATATGCATTTTCAAGTTTGTAAAACCTGTCAAGCATCAATTAAATTTGACTATTATGGGGAGGGATCATGTTACTGAAGATAATTGGAACTCCAGGAAAGTGTCTGTTGAATTAAAATTCTCTTAAATCAAACTTTACACATTCAAATTTCAAGATCAGTGGTTGATCCACAGCATGTGTAAAAAGTAGGTTGAGCATTCAAGATTAATTGGAGAAGATCAATGTAATGTGTGTTTCAAATCAACTGATATTTCTAATATTGGCAAGGTTACTCTAAAAAAAAAAATGCATTAGGTGTTGAACAGTGCTAATAATGAAAACATCTTTGCTAGTTCATTGATATATGTACAAAACCAACAAAGTCAGATACGAACAGTGTGGTAGTTCACACCCAAAAGATATGGACTTTGATTATCAAATAAGTCAACATTTTACAGAGAGAAAGACACTACTTGTAAACAAAATCAAATTCATATGCAAAATGTGGTGTCTTGCTTCCTACAAAGGTGGCTTTTAAGTCTACTGAAATAGCTTTACCATTTTTTGTCATATTTCTGAAGTGGTAGCTCATTGATGCCACTCATTCTGGATATTTCCAAAAGATAACTTTAATGAAGCAATTTGTGAAGCCTGTTCTGCAACAACCTTAGCTGTCAAACTTGTGAAGTTATAAGTTAGGGAAAAGGACACTGTAGCTCTTACTTTCCTGCAAAAGATAACAGTTAAACTGGTGGATAAAATGGTAATTGCTTATGTGTTGTTTAGGAATCTGTCTTGATCCACAAGTGATGAATAAAGGGAAACATTTGGCACCAGGCATATTCAAAAATGTCTTAAAGAATAAGTTGTTGTAGCTAAAATATCTTGTTCTGGAAGTTCAATGAAAAAAAACACATTGAATATTTTGGAAATTTCCACAAGTTCAGTTACATTGTAGTCTGTATCATTTGCCTTACATCATCAGGAAAGGTTGTAGAGTGTTGTGAAAAGCTGCCTCATTCTGTCTTGTGGTCAAGCCAGTTTTGAAAGGGACATTTCTTTCCATGGGTAAATTATGGTTGAAAACCTTCATGAAATTGTGTAACAAAGCAATGCTGACACTTGCAACTCAAGGCAGACAGAATATCTTGAGTAGAAGAGGAAAGTGCAGAAGAATGTAAAGAAATAATTTTTACGAGGCTATTCGTGAGGAAGAGGATATTCTTGTTAAGAAAAACTTGGCATAAGTGGGTGGCAAAGAACTAACAAAATTATGCTTCTAATGAAATAAATGACACTGAGGAAACTTGCAAATGAATAGTGTAATTGAGAGTGTCAGTCATGAAAGGAAAGTTTTTTAAAAAATGTATTACAAGAACATTTAAACTAACATGGGAAGTTGATTACTAAATAATGAAACCTATTTGCATGTTGGATATTATTTTGTTCCTATTTGTGCAAAATGGTTAAAAGTATGATGGTCCTGGAAAAAATAACATTCAAATCGTGGAATATGAGAGAATAATTCCTTGGATGTCATGGAATTTATTAACCTGTGGTGTATGAACCCTGCTAAAGTATTTGGCTTTATATTTACTTGTATTGAAAACTTTACAGAATAGTTTATTTTCAGACAAAACTTAATGATATGTGCTCTAGTTCATTAAAGCTATTTCTTAGAGGAGGTGAGGTGTTTTCCCATTACATTGTTATTTGCATCTCTGCCATACATTTCCTCAGGACAATTTTTTTACAGGGTTACACACTTTAAGCAGAAAAAATGTGATAATAATTCCTTGGTTTTTGAGAATTTTTAGCATACAATTGACAAAAAAAACTAACACTGTATTTAAAACTTAAGAAACACCCACTGTCAGTAATATAAATGACTCATTCGCATAGATTTGAGAGTGTAATTCATTACAAAATATTTACCATCTCAGGTTTTTGCACTTTATTTTGTTCTCCCTATAAAAATGTAATATTTCAAACAATGGTTTTCTGATCTCTTAACCTGCCATGTTTTCCTAAGGAATCTGGTGAGTATTGTCAAATGCTGATCTTTGCGTGTTGGCTGTCCCCTGGGGGAGATGGCATTAAGTCTAAGGACTTACAATGCTAAAACACAGGGTTTGAATCCTGCAGTAGACACAGCAGACAGCCTAATGTGGCTTCACTCTGAAACAAGCTTGTCGATTGGCGGAAATTAATTCCAGGAAAGTAGAAAAATATATAGAAAATGTTTTTTATATATCTTTCCAAAATAAGTAACAATTATCTAGCTGTATCTTTTCTTCCCAACTAAACTACAAGTAAAGAGTCATCTTGTAACTATGTTTCCAAAGTGTCATTTTGTTTACGTTAACCTGCTTATTTATGGCCTCAACAACGGAAAAGTTTTGTCATAAATATTGCAGATTAAACATAAAAGTATAAATGACATGGAAGGTAAATTTTAACAACCTTCTAGGTTTGAGAGCTTTCATGGACTGCAACTGCCCGTTGAGTGAAAAGAGGACTAGCTTTGGCTTCTATACTGATGCCTTCTTCAGGTCACTTCAGGTATTTTTGTTGTCTTGGAAAGAAAAACATGAACATGTAGTAAAGCTCCAAGCTGTGTAGGTTGAGTGCGTATCATCAGTAGAATTATGACATCATATTATACTTGCAATTTGTTAAGGGTAGTTGTCTGTAGGTTGTTGACATACAAACCATTGCAGGCAGGTTGGTGTAATTTGTAAGTAGCTTCTTTGAATTAACTTTCTTTTCATTATGAATTTTATATAAAATTGATCACAGTTTATGATATGTCCTGTTGTGTAATCAGGCAGGCAGTAGCACTGCCTATGTAGAGATGGCTCGGATTGTTATTCGAAATGGTATTTTAAATATCTCTTCAATAAGCAGGAACGTTGAGAGCCAGCATGGGCCTCGGGGCAAATATCCTCACCGGGCCCTCTTTCTTTTTTTTTTAACATTTTCAAGAATTTATTAAAAATATCATAAATTAGGACAGCAATGACAAAACCAGACAAAATCATAGCAGCCGTTTTTACCTCACAGTATAAGCGTAAAAACATTAATAAAGTAACAACAAATATGTATTAAATCTATAAAGTAACAAATACATATTAATTATTACTCAAATTATTATTTCATTTGTTCTTAATGTATCAAGCATCTATATGCAAAGAAAAGCCAAATACTATGGTTTTTATCATTAAATGAAGATATGGCCTAAAGATGTTTTGCGGTCTTTACGACATAACCAGGTTTAAATGGCCCAGGCCCCTGGGCAGTTGCCCTCCCCCCTTCCTTCCTTCATCAGAACTTTCCAATACTGTACAACGTTTCCTTTTATAACAATATCTGTGTAATGACTGAGTCACAAGTTCTGGGAATGTCTGTAAATATCATATCAAAAAGTTTGAATTTCTTATTTTTCTTTTTTATTACTTAACTCAAAAACCAAACCAATGGTGTCAACCAAATTCACTGAAGTGAGATTGTTTCAAACAGTATCCACTTTTATAAGTATTACTGATAATGAGTAGTGATTTAAAAAAAATAATAATAATTCTAGTGTAAATGGTTAGCATTAACCCTTGAAGTTAGCTTTCTTGCAGAAATTTGGTGTTCCTTTAAAAAGCTTAAGTATAGGTTGAACAGAGATTACTAGCCAATAATAGATAGACAATAAATATTACAGTTAGAATCTTATTGTATTTAGAACTTGTTTATAAATACAAACCCTCCTATATCTATTAAAGCACTGCATTGAAAAAAAAAGTAATAAAAACTTCAAACAAGAAAGTAAATGTAGGGATTGCTAATATCAATCTTTCAAAAACAATGCAAACAAGACAGTAGGGATGACATTTGCATCATCTGTACATAATAGCATAGGCAAAAATTAACATATTAATGAATTTATATTAGTTATCCCTACATTTACTTCCTCCTTTTTTTATACAAGCATTTGAGGAATCTTAGTTTTCTTGGTGGGAGATGGAAAATTGTAAGATAACATTTTCATCATCAACAGTTTTAAGTTTGGTGTTATGGGGCATATTAATGTTTCAAACAAGTAGAGCTGTATTGTATGTATATAAAAAAAACAAAAACAACAACAATGATCAATCTCAGTTACAAGTAAAGAAACCCACATTTTTTTTGAAAGGTAACCTTTCATCTGTTATGTTAAATGTATCCTGTATGAAAGATTTTACTCTGTCAAAAAATGCTTGGGTCATTTTTTTGTTTTAAATTAAACTATTTTCACCCTAAGTATTTTTCAAATATTGCTGATGATAGTATGTCCCCTCCCCTCTTAATTTTAGACATGACTGATATAAAGTAAAGAATCGATAAGTTCATAAGAAACTGTTTTCATAAACTTTTGTATATTTTTAGGAAATGGCACTATTGATTTCCCTGAATTTCTTACAATGATGGCAAGGAAGATGAAGGATACAGATAGTGAGGAAGAAATTAGAGAGGCATTCAGAGTATTTGACAAAGATGGTAATGGTTTTATTAGTGCAGCTGAACTTCGACATGTTATGACAAACCTTGGGGAAAAATTAACAGATGAAGAAGTAGATGAAATGATTAGAGAAGCAGATATTGATGGTGATGGACAAGTAAATTATGAAGGTGTGTGTTTTTTTCTTAGTTTAATTTCAGAACATTAAATGGTAAGAGCAAATGAAGTGGTAGTTAAAATTTGGTGTGTGCTTATTTATTATAATTGGTTTGTTATTAATCAAAATTAACTGATATTATCTAAATTAACATTTAAGTATTAATTATAATAATATATATGTGTGTGTGTGTATATATATTTCATGAGTAAAATTTGAAAGAGAAGTAAAAAAATCAATAATTTTTATATTGTCTTATTGTTTTACAATTCAAATTTCTCCACAAATCATAAAAGTAGCTATTAATGTTACATTTAACTGCTTCAGTTTCTCGGTGTGAGTATCTATCTATCTATATTTGCTATTTCTGTAATTGGCTTTGTATTAAATGACATGAAACCTTATAAATGTAGTGAGTGTTGGTATAATAAGCCTACAGTTAAAAGACGTAGCATAGGAAAAGTTATTATGAAAGTAAAGATATTAATTAAATTTTAAACTTAAATTGTTTCTGAATTAAACCATTTTCTGTTATATCACCAATGTTCTTAATAATAATAAAAAAGACAAACCCTCTTTAATAAATGGAGACTAAATGAATAAATCAACAAATATTTTTTCCAGTTTTCTTGTCAAACAACATAACATAAAAGCCATTGTGGGAACCTAGTGTTACTAAAAATCTAACTGATTTTTACCAATAATTATTCTATGAATACACCACGAATTAATGAATGATCTAAATTTTGATTGGCTCACAAAGGAATTTACCGATGTTTGGCTGCTTCAACTGCACTTTTCTGCTTCTTTGTTGGTCAAGCTTGATTTTGCAAAATTTGTTTATTTCAATTAACTATGAAATGTGGGGTTGGGGTGGTAATACTTGCCCCGTTATATTTGATGGGCTATACGCTAGTGTGTAATATTAACTTCTGATCACATAATGTAGGGATAGATGGTGCTGATTAGGATTCTCAAGTTCCAAAATTAGAGTACTGTTTTACATTAAAATATCATAGATACAAATAATGCTGAACAAAATCATATACTGGCCTTGTTCCAATATCCATGCTTGAACAAACAATCTGCTTCATCCCTTACCTTTTCAAAACTGGGTATCATCTAAAGTAAAAATTGACCTTAGTGATAGTTTGTATTAAAGTTTTCAAAGAATTCATTAAATGTTATATATGTAATAAAAGTAAGATAGTTTTTCATACTGAACAGTTAATTCGTAAAATTGGTTAAATATTCTAAATACAACATTTATGTTTTTTTAGAATTATAATTACTGCATTTGTAACTTAGATTAATTTTTTCTTTCTTTCAGAATTTGTCACCATGATGACATCAAAATGAAAGCCTTTTATCAACCTTGTAATTAAAATGTTGAATATATTTTTACTGTTCTGTTTTCCATTTTAATGATTGGTGATAATGTAAGTTTAATATGCATTTGAAATTTGATGTTTTCTTTATAAAACAAAAAATTATTATATTACATAAGAAAAATTGTATAATAGCTCTTGGTTTCTATTTTTCACTTTACCACTGTAAACCATACTAATCCATGCTTGTTCTCTTTTTTTTTCTCATACAAATTACTTCATTCTCATAAACAATTTTCAATTTATTGGTTTTGTTTCTTACCTTTACATTGACTGCATAAGAAAAGCAAAAATGTTATGAATGGAGGGTTAGTTATTGTCACTAAACCACTTGGAAGCATTTGTTCACTAAGAGTTGCATTAGCTGTTTGAAAAGACCAACAGTTCAAACCACTTCCTCTGAAAAATATCCATACAAAACACCTACTGTTGTACCATTAAAATCTTCAATAAAATCATTACTTTGTCACTTGTTTGATTATACAGGTTTTTATTTAGCAAACATTGGTTTATTTACATTTTCTACTATCTTGATAACTTGAATCATTTTTCACAAATTTACATTACAATTAGTATAAGAGTAAATATTTTTTCTTCATTTATTTCATTTGTGTTTGAGAAAGGTAACCACAAATTCAAGTAATATACAGTTTATGTATTAAAACAAGGCAAAGAATACATTTTAAAATTATTGCTTTAAACAGTGTAGAAATTCTAAGGATAAAGGATTGTTACTCTGAACATAGACAATAAATATTTACTGGTTGAATTTGGTTATCCAAGTAAATTTTGAGAAATAGTTAATTCAGGCAAATATTTTTTGAAACATGGCGGGCACCCAAGTTACCTCAGGCAAATCACGGAAGGGGTTAATATGATTCAGAGCAGGGAGACAAATTACACTAGAATGAACTTGTATTTTCCAAAAGACCTCCTTAGAGAATAATTGTTGCCAATATTGTAATGTATTACTAAATATAATGCAAAGAAAAATTCTAGTTTGCTTCTCAAATATTTGGTTATGCAAAGTTAAAGTTTCTACACTTCAACCTAATTAGTAACAACATTTGTTTAAAACTATTATTCCCCTGCACCATCTTTCACAAAGTTACATTATAATTTGAATAGAAGTAAAATCAGTTTTCCATTTGTTTTATTGGTGTTTGAGGAAGGTATCCACAAATTGAAGTTAATTAAAATACACTGAATATTGTTGGTGCAAAGTCAATAAATATACATACAAATACATATGTGAATTTGTATAACTTATTGGTATCACACAAGGAAGAATGCAGAAATGTAATAAGTAAATTCTTTTAATAGGAAATAACCATTTGCTCTCGCACAAAAAGGAAAAAAGCTATTTAAGAAACTAATAGCCTGTACTATTGTACTAAGCAAAAGTTAGATTGAACTGCAAACCACACTCAAATTCAAACTCCAGAATGAATAAACTATTCCAAGTTAACCATAAGTGTATATAATAACTTAATATCCAGAACTTTTTTATAACAGTAGTAGTATGTGTAACAGTAAGGAAGGGACTGAATATTCATGATTAATTTAGATTATTAATTATAAATGGGAATGAATTATGACATCTAAATAATATAGGATTTGCAAATCATACTCCACTGAGGGATTAAAAAAAACTATAATATGAAAGGAGTCCATCAATGTGGTAAAAACAAACTCATTCAGTAAAATATAAAGATTAAAGGCTCAATAATATCCTTCCACATTGTTTTAAACATGATTTTCCGTTTAATAAAGTCAAAACACCTGATAGTTTTCCATTTTCATTAGTTCTTTACACCTTAGTAAAATCCCTTTATGGTTCCAAATATATTTTACAATATTACTCAATCCTGTACTGCTTAAAAAGTCAAAATTTGTAACTGGAAACTAAGGTACTATCTTTATAATAATTTGTAACACTATAGTCAAAAAGGGTTATAAAACATTCCAGTTTTTAGATTTTTTTGTCTATCAGAATTAATAAAAGTATTAACTTTTCCTGGTTTCTCTGTACATCAATGCGAGTTTTGATATGAACATTTTGTCAATATGCATGGCTCCTTTGATTTCGCTTGGAGAATCACTTGATAAAGACCATATGGTACAATGTTCCCTCCCACTCTGCTACATTTTCTTAACCTGCCATTGAAATCTGAAAAGCTACCCAGCTGAAAAGAAAACAAGAAACAAATTTGTTTTGTTTTTGAGTAGTTGAACACAACATAGCATGTTTTTAATTATGTAAGCTTTTACCAAATTTTGTTTGTCTATGGTTTTAAAATGTGATACAATAAACATCAGCTTATTTAACGAATGGCAAAAAGTGTGTTATTATAATTTAAACTGTTTCAGAGCTGTTACTCTGTATGAAAAGAAAAAACAATTACCAAGTTTTCACTCTATAAATCTGTTAACCCTACGTAAAAATGACTAATTCTGAAGAAAATAAACAGACTAAATTTATCTCCTAAAATAAAACAAAAAATTGGATACTCAACATAAGTTAATGCAATCTATTGCTACAAATTCCATATTCTCTAAATGCCTAATGCAAGTTATCATATTATTTTTATCCTTAGATAACTTTCACAGCCAAGTATTTTAAACCATATCTCATTTCTTTTGGTTGTTGTTAAGGCCAAAGCTATCTGTGGTCTGTCCATCACGTGCACTGAAACCCGATTTTTAGCATTGTATGCGAGACGACATACACATTGAGTGGTGATCTCATTTCTATGTTTAAGGATATTTTCAAGTGCACTGTTGATTTTAGCTGTTACTCATAACAGTCAGTAAAACAAATACGTGCCATTGGGGGAATCTGATCTCTTATTCAGTATTGTAATTTTTTTAAACATCAAGAAGTTTGTAAACATGTAACAGCCCCCAAAAAAACAGCATACAAAATAAATGTGCATCAAACAAAATCACAAATGATAAATGTTACTGCTTGAACTAGCATAATTTTCTATCACTATCCTTCCTGTAAAAAGATAACCTCAGTTCTCCCATTAACACCACTTTACTTCATAGAAAGGAGAAACAAATTCCTTTACAGTAGTCTACAAGACCTTATAACAGATTGTAGATTATTATTTTTCTTCAATAGTCAACAAGAGTTATATTTGTTACTCCTACTTTAAATTCACACTAGGCCTAAACCTTTTCCAGGATAAAAACTGAAGAAAAGATAGTTATATTGATGAGTTAATTGGGATAGTTCATGATACAAAACGCATGGACATTAGAAAATAATTAAAAATACAGAAATGAAGAGAAAGAAATCTGATAATGGTGTGCAAGATGCGACATTTTTTTTAGCTCAAAAAACATTAATAAACCACATGATTAGATGTAGATTTAATTAAACAGTTATCATCTGCTAAATTTTAGCCTAACACGGTAGGCTTTGGCTCAGCCCCAATGGTTAACTTGCAAGTTACTGAGGGTGGTCTAAAAAGAACTATGTCAAGTGATGCAATAGTCAAGAAGAATCACTTCACATTCAAAAGATCTAACAACCTCTTTTGGTAAATTCCCAAACAAAATTTTACATGAAACCACAATGATGTGAAAACAAGTAATTAAATGGGTAACTCTGCAAATAGTAGGAGTATGCTAGAATTATGCAACTTGACTTCACTGCTGGGAACAACATTCACCCCAAAGTTTGGCAGGTACAGAGTTATGTTAATAGGCCTTCATAGGAAAAGGTTGACTTTCTCCTAGTGGCAGTGATCTGCCATATTATCTCCTTGGCTTCTTTTTCAGCTGGGATGATGGATCATTGAGCTTCAGCAACCAAACCTCCTCTTGGTTGTATAGTATCCAAGCCTTTGTCCACTTAGCAGCTTGGTCCTGATAATTCTTCCTCTGGACTTGTATTTGCTAAAGCATACGTTATCGAATGATGGCTGTCCAAGGTGTTGTTGGGAACTTCAGTGAGCCATTGTGGTCAACTTCATTTGTGTGGCTGTAGACACTGATACTCCAATTCTCAGTTTCATGATTAATAGTTTAATTGCTTTCATTGGGGTTGCCTGATCTATGAAGTTGGACCTTCACTGGGATTTAGATAGTCATTTTCCGGACTTTAACTTCAGGAATGTTTTTTTTTTTCAGTTTTGGGATGTACAGGTTCTGTTGGAGGTAATTTTTCATTGCTACATATCATCTGAGGGGGCATCACTGTATTATAACATTGTCCCAACATTTCCTTTACTTCACCTAACATGTACTGAAGTTGCTTCAAGCACTGGGGTAGTGAGTTGAACTGAGGATACACTGCTTGGCTCTATCAGCTAGCTAGGCATTGTGAAAGTATTGGTTGATCCATCCTTCATCAGCCCAAATGTTGAAGGTGGTTCAGAGGTCTTTGGCACCTCAGAGGACTTCAGGACTGGTCTAGTATCAGCCTTGGTCAGATCATGCATGTCCAATGCATTAGCTAATAACAAATCTTCCTCTTAGGTGAGTAGCCAAACAACTGGCTCATTGAATGAACAACATAGCTAGAACAGTTAAGAACTTTATCCTAAAGAGAAAAAGTTGTAAATGTAAGATTATATGAATTCTAATTGGTCAGAGGCTTAGCTAGAAGTGTAAGTTTAGAATTATAATGGCTCAATTACCAAGTTTCTCTTTTCCTATAATTACTTTTAGACAGTATTATAATCATGAAACCATAAAATTGTAAATTTAAAGTTATGGTCAAGTAAACGTTTTATATGTATATTGCCTGTAAACAACATATCCCTTGCACCTATGGATTTCCCTGGTCCTTTATGCATCACTGAGTTTCACTCAGCTGTACTGCCCATTGTAAATCATTGTCATGGTAACAGCTAACACAAGTAGGAAAGACATTGGGAGGGGGGGGGATTCCTACACTAACAAGATATCCATTAACAGTCACATCACACATTCCAATATAAAATTAATACAGAACAGACAGATTACTGGTCAAGTGAATGCTGCCTGCTTTCTGGACATGAAGCTATGTGTTTCATGTATTGGTTCTGTCAGTGTATTACACAATCACAATGTACCAGACACCATCCACAGTAACTCACGGAAAACCACTTAAGTACACAGAGGTATTATGACTCTCTCCATAACATACACTCATGCATTTCACTGTACCTGGGCTGGCTGTTATTGAATGGTTTTCTTGTAGAAATCCAGTTAAACTGTTGTACAGGCAAATGTTACTGACAACATGATCATCCCTAGGATACCAATGCCAAAATCAAAGTTAGAAACAGCCAATTTCTATGGTAGACACTATCAAGACATATTTGTAGATAGGCTTCTCTAGTCACATTTAGCTGATCACCATTTGCAAGAATAAAGTCAGTATTAATTGGTAGGAGTGATGGCTTCACTTTGGGATGCCTGATACACAACGAGATCAACCAGTGTCCTGGCAGCAACTGTATCAATTGGGAACTATTTCTTCCCCCTATCATTATGGGTACTACAAAGCATTACATAGGGTTTCATAAAGATGGGTTGACCTCTCAAGCTTTTGATGCAAGCTGTCCACTGCTTTTCGTTAAATCAGTGGCTAGACTGAAATAGAGCTCCATTAATTTCCCATAGCTGAAATAGCATTTTTATCACTTGCTGTCAAATGCTGTGCAGATGTTCAAAAGTAGCAACCTTGTCAATATTTTTGCATAGAGAATTCAATTTGAAATAACTCAACTGCTCACAAACAAAGCATGCATGTTCCTCCCATAGTAAGTTTTAGGTGTGGTACAAACATCATAGGCACCAAGGAATTCCTGCCACTCACTAGGGATCAGTAGGGTGGTGTCATAGCACCAGAATGTGTTGGCTGCTGGTTTGCCCTCAGCATAGCTCAAGCTTGGCATGAAGCAGTCACTTGAAGAGATCAGCCTGTCTGAGGTACAGCCACTGCAACTAATGATGCAGGCTTCTTCAAACTTCTTTAAAGCCATAGTTTTAAACACTCTTGCCACGGAAGCTGCCTCTTTTAGAATAAAAATGTCTCTCACACCTAAGTGATGCTTAATCACCTCACCATGTGCTCTGTTGACAAAATTATCTATGATGACATCTTTATGATTTGCCAAAGCCATTACAAAATATGCCTTCCCATACAAAGTGCACAGATCATCCACGCAATTGGCCAAGCTGTCAATAAGCCCCTCTGTTGAAGCTTGATCTCAGTGCAATAGATAACTCAATTCTACAACACCTTTAAACATCAGCACAACTCAAATATTATTGTATTCCAGTCTCAGAGTTGCTCTTTACTCATTCAACTGCTTGATAGACTCAACAGATGGAATATTCAAACCCAGGATACAGCATTGAAATGCTTCAGGAAATGATCCACATCCTGTTTAGCTACACCTTTAAATGTTGACAGAGAGATCTGCTTAACTTTTCTCACAGGGACCTGTTATTGGGGCATAAACCTCTCACCTATGGACATTTGGATAACAACAGGCTGAAATGCCCTAATCACTGGGGAATAAGGTGTAGTGTGTAAGCTCAGTGACATCTTTACTCAGACAAGCATTTGGTACTTACTCTAAGGTGGCAGAATGGCAAGTTATCATAGGCAGAGATCACCCTTCACTTCTGCACTATATCACATATCTCCATAACTCAGTCACCCTGGCATTATAACCCTCATTGTGGAGAGGCTCCAATGTCATATCTGTTGAAAAACATGGCTGGCAGACCATAAATCAGTAGAAACCATCCCATTTAGTCTGACTTGCCAGACCACACACCACCTTGACCTCCAGTTATTGTGTTCCTCTAGTGCATTGACAAAGAAAATGATCAGCTATTCTTGTTGCATGATTCAAGAAGTTCTCCAATAGAGTCTACTGCCACAACAAGAAGTAAGTAATAAATCTTTGCAGCACTGGCAAAAAGTCTGACATCTAGAACAGGACTTACTGAGACCTGACTTCCCTCTAAGACAATCATCTTCCTTCAGTGATTAGCTTTTCCATTTGGTAGTGTCTCTTAACTTGTTGATAATGCAATTTCTTCAAGTATGAAGCATTTTTAAATTTAATAATATAAGAGTTAAGAAAAGCATAAATATATACTTGTCAAGAGAAAAATGGAAAATATTGCAATAACAAATCCTGTGGTAATGACACCAAATCTTCTCCTTTTTACCTACTCTGTAGTGTTCTCAGGTGCACTGACTTCCCTTAAGTGATTGGGTAGCATCTCCAGAATAAAAGGTGATTCAACAGCATATGTTTCATGGAGTAAACCTGAATTTTCTGATTTGTTTGAAGTGTGAAAAAAGACTAGACACCATGTATTGAAATAATCTTTATTCACAATAACAAAAATAGTGAAAAATAAGACAAGTGCACAAAAAATGTCACTTTTTTCTGGAAACTGGTAAATCTTTTAAGGGCTGTTTGAATCTGTAACAATTATTCCAGACTAACTAACACATAGCAGGAATATCTCCTATGAGAAAGTGCACATGACATCACACACAAATGATTGAGGACAATACGTAGTTAGAGCAAAGGGAACTTAGCAGCTTTTATGACCAACATTCTGTGTTATAACCACATACACCTGCATTTATGAAAGTCTGGAAAAATATTATGTTAAACATGGGGAGGTAGAAAACCTGTGATATGACCGCATACCAAAATATTTATATTGGATTATAAAAGCATTTAATTCATTTGATATCAGCCATAATGCTAAACCATGTTCTATCTCCATTTCCCACTTTTAATTGAGCAAGTGGGTCAAGTTAAAAATCCTGCAAAAGTAACACCCCATAATGGTGAAACAGTGATATTGGTGGTTTGAGAACCATTCAATCAAGTCCAAGCTGTGTTCATGTGGAGAAAATAATAACCAGCTGATGCAAGGATTGCACAGAATAGAGCTTAAGTTCTCTACAAGCAATCAGCTTCCAAAGGTGAGACATGAAAGGAATAAAACTGTGCAGCAAGTCCAATCTCATGGATACTTTTGGAAGATATGTTTTGCACAGGAACTAAAAAATGTTGGTGCCAGTAATTTTTGATGATGATAATATTCTACTCCATATAGATGAAGACCAAGGTGAGGCCTTCATGTAAAGATTCATGAATCAATATTACCACAGTGACATTCAAGAAATGCTCAAGCAACAGCAGCCTTTATCTGAACTATAACTACTCGTCTGTGGAAATAATCTTTATCTTGTAAAACATATAAAGAACCATAAATACGTGTTAAGATGGAGTTCCAGGACCAGTTAAACTCAATTCAGTATGGCTAACTGTTTGTAGACAACAATCTGGTGTATAGCAAAGGTTCTAGAAAAGCTGAAATTGAATGCAAGAATCAACCACCCTTCAAAATGGTGAGTAAATGAAGTAAATGACACAGGAAAGGTCATCAATCTTGCCAAAGCCTTGTTCTACATACTCAAAGATAGACATACTGATAAGGACAACCCATCATCACCCTTTGTGGGTACTGCCATAATTGTAGAAAAAACAGTGAAGTACTTGAAGGGCATCTTAGACAGAGAATTCAATTTTACCAAGCACATTAACACCATAATAACTAGAGCTCCCAAAGAAAACAATGAATATAAATTGCAGCAGGAAGTAGAGCAGAAGAACATCACCTGATTTTGTTCTGCCAAAGTAGTATCTGCTCCATCCTGGATTATGTGCTACTGATGATCAGTATGAATGCTACACAGCTAGGTAATATTGAAAAAATATGAAACGTGTATAAGACTGGTCACATAATGTACCTCAGCCACCCCCATCAAGGCCCAATTACATTTCACAAGCCTCAGGAGCATCACACAGCACTAACAGTACTTACATACAAAATTCTCAAACAACTCACTGCCAAGCAGTGGACTGCCTAAAAGGTGCCTCAGGAGACAATCATGGGTGAACAGGTGCCATACAGTCACCGCCTTGACAAATATTCATCACCAGGTTTCAGATGCTCCATTGTGAAAAATCATCTGGTTGGGATCTGTAGAAACAAGCCTAGGTAGAAATTGTAGAGAATAGGCATAAAAGCCTGTCAGAACCTATTTGAAGACAACTTTAGACAGTGACCTGCCATAATAGCAACAGATGATCCTTATACCACAGATAGTAAACAAGCTGGTTGGGCATTCATCATTTAATAGAGCAACAACAATCTGAATGACTGGTGGAACATTCAACCTTCAAACAAGTAGCACAAGTATGGAGCTGGAAGCCACAAAGTAAACTCTCCTCTGGATTGCTGAAAGCAAAAAACAATAAAAAAACAGGGCCACCAACATAATACTTACAAATGACTTGCAGGCAGTACTGTACAAAATTTAGAGAGTTTGGTCCCAAGATGTATGGCAGGAAGCAAAGGAACTGTATGGTAAGACCATAACCTACATTTATTTGCCAGGCTATGCATGGATAAAACTCAACAGGGAAGCTGATGAACTTGCAAGAGAAGTTCCTATACCAAAACTGGTACATCCCTATTAGCACGATACTGACCTCATGTCTACTAATATAGCAAACTAACAAGCTAAGAAAAGTCTTCACTTGCATTCAGAGGGTTTGTTAATTAGTTTTGTTGATAAGCACAAAGCTAAACAATGAGCTATCTGTTCACTGCCCACTGCAGATACTTAAACCCAATTTTTAGCCCCATGCTGAGCCATAGAGTGAGGAAGAAATCAGACGGAATGAGACTTCTGGAAAACAGGAAAGCGTTTGGTATAGTTAAGAAAAATCACAAAATGGGGAACCTGTAGGTTAGTATATACCAGAAGATTACTGGTAACATTACTAAAGGAGCTCTCTTCTATGTTCTGTGAGACTGTCAGCTTCCAGCTAAATGGTCAGTGTCTGTTGATGCAAAGTTGGGGATTGTCACCTAGTACATAAAAACACCAACATCAAAGCAAATGTTTGTAAACTTACATCATTAATAAAGAAAGGAAAAAACCAAGTAAGCCATGTATACAAAGGTAACCAATAACCCACAAAAAACATCTATATTACCTTATATAAAATAATATTAGCATCACATATCAAGAAAATAAAAAAGATAAAAAATGCTGTTTAAACAAATTCCTTTTGTTGTGCTTGTCAATTTCCTTAGATCCTTGCATTTCATAAAGTTCCTCGTGACATTTATACATATAAATATCAACAGAAAATAGGATATCAATTATAATACTGTTTGTGAGAGCACAATTTACTTATGCAGAAGTTTAGTACATTACATTAAAATGATTTTGAATATGTAAATCGTTAAGTCACATGAAAATTACAGTTGATATAAAGTCGTGGTGGAATGACATGCATAAGAATTACATTTGATCACTTTTTGGGAAGGTTATGTAACAGTTCTGACACAAAATATTCATATACTTTGGTCATAAAGATGTGTCAAGATTGGGGATTTAGAATTTTCAAGACAGGGTCATCCCTTTGTAGATAATAGCATTAGAAAACAAAAGAATATGGAATGAGTTGGGGAACCAGAACTATACAGAACGAGACCTGCAACAAACTGTACCCCAGCTGGGTAAGCAAAGTGCAGTACCTTGCAACAGATGAGAATCCATGAACACAACAGTTATTGGGAAAAGCTGTCTATGTGCCCCAGGCAACAGAACACAGCATAATTAAGAAATATCATTCTGTAGAAGTGAAGAGAGTAGTGGTGTGCTTTTGACATGGCAGCCTTAGAAATGAGCATTTATCAAGGGAAATTATACTGCAGGAGCACAGCCATTGGAAAGAGCATAACAGATAATGATGACATGGAATTTAACAATGTGGTGAGGGTTCAAAATCATTTTAATATAACATACTCAAGATCTATGGTTCTACAAGTTATAGCAAAGAATTACATATAAAAAAAGTTCTTGTTAACTGAAAGTTGTTTTCTTACATACAAATATACACTGATACAACTTCAAGACATTAAAGTTTAATGACATCACACTTTACTGTAAGTCAACTCAATTGCAGAAAATGGTCTGAACAATTCAAGTCTATAATTTTTGTTAACTTCCTTTTGAAGGGCTGTGCACTTTCTTTTGCATATTATACTGTTAACATGCTGTTATTTTCACCATGACAACTATTCTATTGTTCGTTGCCTTCCAAATTTTTGGTGTCAGAGATACTTCACTTCTTGATCTTTTGCTTCAAGTTACAAAATAGGAGTGATCAAGAGTAGGAGGGCATGCAGATAATTTAACTTAGCTTTAAGACATATTATTTGTGATTTTTAAATTAATTATTTTTTTATTCATTTCTGAAGTAGCCAAATAAACATGTGAGGAATGCTTTTGTTATAATCTACACAAACAATGATTTTATTATTTGGCTTTATACAGAACTACTAGTAAAATTATTCAAAAAGAAGAAATATAAAATGTACACGTACAATGTCTTCAAATCTTCATTTATGAAAACATTTCCTATGATGTTTTCAGCTTCTTGGAATCATGACTATCTTTATCATCACCTTCATCTTCCTCTTCAAGTTCATTGTCTATTTAAGGACACATACCAAGAAAAAAAAGTTGAAAACTGTGTCAAATATTTATAGGCATTTTAACAGTTTCTGTATTTGCATAACAAATATTTTCATAAATATGACATAAAAAACTGTAATTTACATAAACTTGCTTGTTTTACTTTCAAATTTTACAGCTCATCATATTTAATCATTAATTACAGTCTATGGCTTAGTTTGCTAAAGATTACAACCATTTATTGTCACACTGTAAAATTAAAAATAACATTGTAAAGTTCAAAAATTAATATTAAATGAACTTCCTCTAATTATAATATATGTCTAACTTACTAATTGAACCAAATCAATATGTAGTAACTAAATATCTTCAACTGAAGTAGTTATCAGCCATTCTGATCCCTCAATTTGGAGTATCCAGTGGTCCATTAAAGCAAAAACAGGCTAAATTGTCATCTTTTTTGGCCTATGATATTGCTCAAAAGACCTTTCCCCCAAAAAACAATTTTTACAGGGGATTTTTTTTTTTACCAACGTGACCTTACCCAATTTCCAGATATGGACAGAGTTAAATTTTGTACACGATGTGTAAACAAAATATGTTCACACTGTACTGGTTTTTGTGCAATTTAATGCTCACAATGGTCTGAAATAGAGCTAGGTGAATTAATCAATTAAAGCCACATAAATCTGCTTGCCCTCTTTGTTATTGCATAGCTATCTGCTACTGTCATTAACTTTGAACTGCTGACTAGAGGGAAGGCAACCGGCTGACAGTACTTAACATCAACTCTGTGGCTCTGAAATGTTAATTGAAGTGTATATTTAATGTTTTTTTTATATAGTGTTATGTTTCTAACTTATAATTGTGTAACTATATTCTTTAATGTTGTATAAACAGACCCCTATCCATGTTTTTTTCAGAAATTAATAATTAATGTCTAGTTTTGTATAAGCAGGCAGCATAGGGGGTCCATATGTGTATGTGGCAAAGGAAATGGTAGTACCAGTACCTCTATGTACACAAACTGTGTTTTGTGGTCTCATCCAGACAAGTCCAATGCACTAGTAAAATGTAATGCAGTAATATAAGCCAGGTGTAAGATAGTTTCCTTTACATACAAAGCTGGCAGCACTAGCTCAGGCAGTGATCCACCCGGGAAAGGATAAATTTCTGGTGTTGCCTTGCAATTATAAGCAATTGGCTATCCAGCTGGAACAATCATAGGTATATTGAGTAATTGGAAGTGATCAGTGTTAGTGATAGTGCTAAGGTCACAAAACCTGATGATGACAAAACCTTGTCGAAACATTGTACATTTGCTGTTACGTTAAAGTTATATTAAAGTTTTCTTCATTACCCATTAAAGCCATCTCCAACCATTATCAGTCTCAAAGTGGGTTTTTCGTCATCGAATTTAAGGTCACATCTGTTGTACCATGACTGAAAGAAAATACAGGGTTTCTAACACACCTTTGGGTGTTAATTTGACAGTTGTGCTGACAATCTAGATCTAATGATGTAAGATCAACTCAGTAACTTGTTGGTTGAATATGCAATGTGTTTGTTGGATTAGATGACCAACTAGTTCAATGTAACTTGGCATCCTATAAACATATGTATGATAAAGTATCCACTGCATCAACTTCCTTGGAGCACTAGGGAGGTCACAAATGCTGAAATACAGCAGATGCTGTAAGAGTGCATCATACAACCTTTGGATAGTACTTGGTCATTTCCAGTGATAATTATCAAAAAGAAAGAAGGTATGCCAAGATCCTGCATGGACTTCACGTGAATAAACACTGTAACATGGCTGGATACATTTGAATGCTCTTATTGGTTTAACACGTTAGATCTGGCATCTAGATATTTGGAAGTAGAGCAGGATCATGAAAGCAAAACAAAAACTGCTTTTAGTTTTAGCACAAACTTACTTGTACAAATTCCATGTCATACAATTTGGTCTATGTAAACAACCATTAATGAAGTTAGATTTAAATCGTTAATATAACTTAAACGTGATATGTATTAAGTTTAACGTAAAATTTAAAAACTTACACATACAGGCTACAGTTCCACCTGACAAAGAGCTCTTAAAATTTAAAAATTAATTATTAAAGAGCTGGAAAGTTCGTGGATTAATATTTTTTTTATATTTCAACATGGTAACTTAGCCTGTAAGTTTCTTTCTTTCTTTTTTTTAATGTTAAACTTAAAGTTAGATGAGTCACGTTTTACCTTCTCTTTTTAATGAATGATATTGTCCACCACTGACTTCATTCGAAGTTTTTTCCTGATTTATAAGGCTGGTTAAGACTTCATTTGCTCTTCTCTGCACAGCAGTAACTGATCCGCTCAAGTTTTTTAATTTTTCTGTTGAGCATTTCAAATTGCTAGTAGAATGAAATGCCAGTTCTTCGATACATATTTTTTCTTCGTCGTTTTTCAAAATTTTAAGACTCACGATAGCCGCCATTATAGATGTAACGCCACCTATATTTTTATATAGAAGCTATCAATTTCAATTTTGCTTCTGAAGAAGAAAGGTCCATCTTTCGACAGCGTTCGGGTTATAAGGTTTCATCATTTTGTATCAAGACTTCTTGAACCTGCGTGTTTTTCTGACACCATTAATCTACAGTTATCGTTTTTTGTTACATAATGAGTCTACTGATCAAATAACTTTGATAAAGATTAGATGCATAAAAAAGAGGAATCTCTTAGAACCCAGCAGTGGTACTTTTATTATTCTGTCAACAGCTTACAATTTTATTTTACTATATTTTTTGCTTCTGGCTTTTTAAAACACTTTATCTCAATCTAATTTATAACAACATTTCAATATAAGGTATTACTACTTTAAGGAATTTTAAATATATATATATATATTGTTACGACAGCGGAAGTCACGTAACTGGTAACGCGTGATGAGTTTCTAAAAGGATAGGGGAACATCACGAATAATCCAGTATTTGCTACACGCCCTCTATTTTTGTATATAAGCCCGGCAAATAAAGCGGAGATATAATTGCAGACAGGTAGATATAGAGGTAGATAATCGAGTCGTTAGTCAAGTGCGTGAATCATTTTGAATTATAGCGTGTGTTTAAGTGAAAGTGACTGTGGAAATTAAGTGTATTGAGAAAAAATAAACTAGTTTTATTTAGGAAAGGACTTGTATCGCTGAAGTTTTCCGGAAAGAATTTATATGGGAAATTAACAAACGACCAGAGATGATGGTGAGGCAAGTAGGCGGAAGTGAAGGTATGTCCAAGTAGCAGAGGCCGGTTGATCTTTGAAGAAGGAGCAAGTCGGCAGCCGATTTTGACAAGTTATCGAAACAAAATGAAGCAAACGGGCCTGGCGGGGATCTATATATCCAATGTCAAAGAGCTTGATGTGGAGGGAAACGGGAGTACCCCGAGAAAACCCACTTTCACTAGTCGGGACCAAATAGAAGCCCGATTAGTGCCCAGGTGAAGATCTATTGACGGGTTGAAGACCTGGAAAGATACTGAACAGTGAAATTGTTATGCAAAGAATATAACATGTTATAAGTAGTTCTGTTGATCATGGATGTGTGGTAGTGGTGTTGTGTATCATGTTATATGGGGATAGGTATTTGCACCATGGTTTGGGGGTGGCGGCAATTTTATGAAATTCGGCTGTGAGTGAATTTCGGTGGGTGGCTTTTTTTTGTAGTATTTGGAGGCGAGTTTAGAAATGCGGTCTTGTATAGTGTGTAGTGATGTGTGTTTTTCAATGTAGCACGCGGGCGTGTAGTGAGGGAGGCGGTAGACGAAACGTATTACTTTCTTTTGCAGTTTTTGTAAAATCTGCTGTTGGTTATTATTCATGTTACATGTAATCATTGCGCCATAATCTATTAAGGGTCTGATGAATGTTTTGTAAATGTACATGATTATTTGTGGTCTGCATCCGTTGACGTGGTGACTGATTTTTGTGGAGGTAAACTATTATTGTTTTAATTTTCTTGCAAATTTCCTTAAAATGCGTGTGCCAAGTTAATTTAGTGTTTATGGTTATTCCTAGGAATTTGGCGGATTTATTGAATGAGATCGTGTTATTGTAGAGATTTGATTTAGCTAGCTTGACACTGTTGCGTCAGCGAGGTCACGTGACTAGTGTCACGCCCCCTGCTTTCTGGAAGTATCTTGTACCTTCGTGAATTGTCGGGAGATTACTAGATATAGGGTAGTCTGGTATATATAAGAGGGTGACAACGTGACGGGGAATGTAATGTGTGTGTAGATAGTGAGTAATTGATCTGCAGTGAGAAAGTATCGTTGAAGTTAACGTTCGTTATAGCGTTTGTTTTAGCTCGAATGTTGAAATCAAGTGTATCGTGAAGTTATATTCAGAAAGAATAAACCAGTTTTATTAAGTAAGGACTTGTGTCGCTAAAGTTTCGTTGGAACGAAGTTATGGAAAGTTAATTAACAAACGGAGACGTAACAACACGCTTTGAGTCTTTTGTTTAATCTACGGTAGAGAGCCCTGCATGGCCAGGTGGTTAGGGCGCTCGACTCGCAATCTGAGGGTCGCGGGTTCGAATCCCCGTC
>NW_013667765.1:110400-118602 GCF_000517525.1 Limulus polyphemus
ACAAAAACACTATATCAAGTCTTCAAAATAAGACACCTAGTCCTGATAAGGACTGTTTGAACACAGAGGAAAAAATTCTAAATGCGGACAGGCGAGAAAGCATTTCTTTACTTAGTGAAATCCAAACGGCGAATCGATCTTCTCTGATCGTCATCCATCATGGTCCCATAACACCTTTTCTGAGTAAGGCGACCTTTATTAGTTGTTGACCCAAAAGTTCATGCACATCAACTAACATAGACCTTAAAAACTCAGAGTATTCATGTGGACACTGCAGACTTCTGCTATAGTTGGAGGAGCCACGGTGCTTAAAGTGGGAGAAAAGAAGAAGAGGGATGTTTTATGAAATGTTTGAAGCTGAGTATTATATTTTTTGTTTTTCATGTGTATTTTTTATTTATTACTATAAAAGTAACAAAAATGTAAAAATTAGATACTTATTAGGTCAGATACGGTTAGAATATGTAAGATAATGAAAAAAAAGTAATAAAAGTTATTCAGGAGGTGTACTCGCGAGCAGCTCGTGCATTACGTAATTCGATGCAGTAACCTGAGCTACACATTCGCCCAGTGATTTATAATTTATGTACAGTTCAAAGTGCAATAAAATCAAGTATAAATAGATGCACACTGTTATGAGTTATGTTTTAGAACTCTGATGGTTACCTTGCAGTTACAAACTTGGTCACACCGAGGGTTCATTTGTTCCAACTGTGTAATACTTTTCATTCCTGCCTTGTTCTTACACGACGTTTGAACAAATATATAGTTTTTTCCCCATTAATATTTCTTACACTATCTATTGAACCTTTCCCTTCTGAGAAATTTAAAGTCTACTAAAAGGTAGGGTGATGGCATCCTTCCCCACTTTTAACACAGAGGAACCATGTATTATGTCACCCAGAAACAAAACTTCTGAATCAAACATGAGTATATTTGGCAGACAACCCACTAACTTTTGTTCAGTTCCATAATATGCCATCATGTTGCAGGATAAGTGTTCATCTCAGTCAGTTCAGTTTGGGAACAAACTTAGCAAGCATGCACTTGAAAGTTTGTATGACCCTTTTCACTAACCCATCAAACTGTGTTGATAAGCTGAGTTCGTATTTTCAACACAATCACCATTTTATACAACTTTAAGAACAGTTTGCTTCCTCATCTTAATATATATCTTCAGGTGCTTGAAACTGGGCTATCCAGTGCATTAGACATGGACTGTGTGGATGTATCATTCATTGGATAAGCCTCAACCCACTTGGTGAAATAATTGATGATCACGTTTATTTACAAGTGGCCATTCTTCATCTCCAGGAGTGTAGCAGCAATATCCAGGACTATCCACTGGAGAGGAGAAGCAACAGTTAATATTTGGAGTTTATACTCTGTTTAGGTCGACTTTTCCTCTGTATTCATGCCAGTGTTGAATACAACCAGAAGAACAATGTCAAACATTAGCACAAGTACTTGTAACATCTTGGTTTCCTCTAGTCTTTCTGTTATGCAAAGCCTGAAGGATTTCGTGCTTCAGTGTCTGGGATCAGCTAGCTGTAAACAATTGCACAGTTGTCAGTAACAATATTATGATACACCTTCCTTAACTGATTGTGTAAGTGTCAAAGGTTATGTGCATCCCTGCTACATTCTTCAATTTGAGTCAGGCATGCTTCACAAGTTCATCTAGGTACTTTAGTTGTTTTTCTTAAAATTCTGATGCATAGCCATGACATCTATTCATTAGTGGAATCTCCTACTGTATAGTATGTTGTTAAAACTAAAATGATCATAACTCCCAGGGTCTGGACATTCAATGAATGAGCAATATTCTCCGAGATAATCCATCTGTGTTTCCATGTTGCAGGATTAGGTAATGATATATGATTAAATCATACTCCTGCAATGCTGATATCCAGCATGCTCTCATCCTTTCTGATTTTTAAAGTTTATCAGCAATTTTAACAATATATGGTCCACTCAAAAATGAACTTTCTATCATACAAGTAGTATTGGAAGTGTTTTACAAAGACAACAACTGCAAGCAGTTCTTTCTTCTTCATACAGTATCTGCATTCCAGAGTTATGTGCATACAATTAGCATAAGTAATTTCATGTTCTACTCCACCCTACAACTGCAAAAATGATGCCCAGATTTCACTATCACTGGTGTCTGTGTTCAGCAGGAGTTCACAATCCTGTCATGGATATGCCACATTAACTACTAAAGCACATTTCATGAAGTTGAATGCTTGGTCACATTTCTCACTCAATCTGAAATGCATATCCATCTTAGTAAGAGCTAATAAAGGTGAGGCAATCTAGCCCTATGATGGCTGCATCCCCAAATTGTAAGGACCTAACATCGCTATCATTATATTTCATTCAAAAACTAGTGGGTGAAATTGTTTGAAATTTGACAAGAACTGTCCTAAAAACACGTTTTAGAAAAATTAAATTTTGATTTTTTCTACCATTTCCAATAAAAAAAAACGTTTTTAATGTAGTTATTTGCACTCGTTCTCTGAATAGTTCACGTGCAAGGTGATTTTTATATGAAGTATATAAATACTATGTTTTATCATACAGCTTTTAACATTTCATTTGCATAATCTCTAGAACCTCATAAATGAATATCACAAGTTTTTTAAGGTAAATGTTTATATTTTATTTTCTCTACTATATAACTAATTATCTATTATCCTCAACATACAGTGCAATTAAATGTTTAAAATTAACAAATGGAAATATGTACATACCTTTCAGCTCTTCATAGAAATTCTTTACATTATTCTTCTTAGTCTCCTGTGCATAATTTCACGTCTATATCTTTTCACTTATAGTCTATTTTTAATTTTCTTTTCAAATTCTTTGTATTTTACTATTTATGATGATACATCAACTGACGCCAGCGGGACTTTACGAAGTTATTTCAGCAGACTCCACCCATAGTTTTGTTGCAAAAACAAGATAGCACTTGTACACGTGCTGTGTTTATGAGTTTCACAATCCAAAGACAAGTTAAATTTATAAAAAATAATTAAAATAAAACTTAAATGCAATCTAACTATCTATCAAACTGATACATACAAGGCAAGAAAATTTGCAAAACACCTCGAGAGAACGATAGACTTGGTTTCATTTCACCCCGTTTAAAAATAAACTTATATTTCTTCATTATCCTTGAGGTAACAGTCTTGAAGAACAAAATCTGCTCTTTCTAGTGGTTTTAAGCATGCCATTAAACTTCAAAATGTCACCTAGCAACATAGCTTCAACTTGGTTGAGACAATACACAGTTTCTTTTCTACCAGCTTTTGAAGTTGAGAAATTGCAATCGTGATCTGATCACGTGACAGCAAAAATCTGAAGTTTTACTTGTTGTTTTAGATGTTTCTTTTGAAATAAAACTTAAGAGTTATAACGTACTTGGTAATGATAATTACATTAAAATACATTCATAGTATGTTGGCTTATTTAAATTTTGAAGTAACGTAGTACCATACACAGAAAAAAAATGGCATCAGTAGTTATTTGGCTAGAAGTTGACCACAAATCATCAGTAATACAATGTGAAACTGAAGACACAATAGACTTCTTGTTTAATCACAGGCTGAGGATTTTGCACCATTGCTACTTTAGCAGGATCCATGGAGATTCTTCTCTACACAAAATATGGTGAAGAAATTCTACTTTTGTGTGGATGAGTACACATTTTCCTGTTTTACCTGAACATGTGACCAAATGGCATGACTCATACAAGTCATCTTTAGTAATAAAACCAGCTTTGGGTCTGCTTTCATAATTTAGTTTAATTTGTCAGTATCTAAACCACAGATATAAAGTATTGAACCAACAGTCCTCTTTCAACGTCTCCAGACATTAATGTGTTTGTGATAATGGAAACAACCTAGTCTGGAGTCCAGCCATTCCCAGCAGTCACATACCTGAAGCATTTCGAGAACTGGTCCAAGTCTTACTTTGTCATGTCTCTGGAGTTATCTGTTTAGCCTTTCTCACAGGAACCCGAGGTTGTGACCTGATGTTCTCCTTTTTAGTTTACTAACTGGAGTTCTCAAGTGCTCCAACATTCTGACAGGTGGCATGTTTCTGGACTTTGAATGCAGGGCAATGAGGTGCACTGGGCAACTCGTCTATTAGCTCTGCTGGACCCCATACTCCTTCATGGATTACGTTCACACTAGCACAATACCTCCTGGCTCAGAAAGTCTCACCACTGTTCCATCTACAATCTCACCTGTTGGCAAGATGGTTCCAGTTGGCAGACTATGTCTGCCAATGGTGTCTCCAGTATCATGTCATTATTGTGTGGTTCTGACCAGAGCTGGGATTGAGCTACTCTAGCTTGTATCAATCTGGAAATGCTGTACAGCTCCATCCAAATGGTCTCAAACTCTCCAGGTACCAAACCACAAAGGTCCTCAGCTTGTGTTTCCCTTGCATCAAGATCGACTACCAATATTGTGTGATTATCACTTGATTATCTAAAGTTAAAATGGTTTGTTAATTACAAAATTAAGGAGACTATAAGGGTTTTGTACGAACTATTGGGCAAAATTTGGCTATAAGAGGTATTTATAGAATATCAAATGATAGCTATTTAAATAATACATTTTAGGAATAGCTGGTGCCAGTAAATAGAATGCTTAATGCATCAACAACTTGCATAAATGAAGATGATAATAGGAGGGTTTTGTGACTATTTCTTACTGAGCTACTAAATGATTTTCTCCAAGGAGAAACATTCAAAATTTCATAATCTCAGTACAGCTGAGCTTGGTCTGTGATTATTTACTTTGTGAGGCCTTAAAAGAACAATGCTTAAGTGTGATGAATCACAGGTGGCAGTACTTTACTCAGTCAAGGGTACCAACTATACAAATTGTTAAGTGTGTTTTACATTGTGTCCAGTCTCTATTTTATTCTCACAAACTCAATCAGCTTCAGAGAAAGTCGTAACTACACTGTTTTAAATACCTTGTCGAATCTCATGTTATTCACTGGACTTATTTTGTAACTATAAGTAAAATCAGTTTTACTTGAGGATACCATACTCTTCTAAGTCATTCTCCCAAGGTAACACCTGGTCTGCCCATGAAGGAAATAACCTTAATGTTGCACTTTGTGTATGAAAGTAGACAACTTTTTTTTTAAATCATAGGGCAGGTGATATCTCAAGGTTACAATATCCCTTATTTTTCTACTGGAAATAACTAATTACATGGGTGGCAGAGGCCATTTTCAGAAAACATGACATTATCACTTAAACTATGTAATGTGATTTTTCAACACATTGGTAAAAGTTATTATTAAATACAATTTGGATGGAAACCTGATGGCTGAGGTGTAGTTCTTCAGTTAAGGAAATTGTCTTTTGTGCTTGCGTTTAATAAAGATTGCTTATTGTATTTCTGTACATTTGTGTCTAGTCTCTTTATTATCACATATGCAGTTATTTTCAGAGAACTCAGACTTACTTCATAAAAAATGTCTTTTAAAATTTCCTGTTATTTTGTAGACCTATCTTATTGCTCTTAAAAGAAATTAGTTTTACTTGAAAATACCACAGAGTAGATAGGAAGGAGAAGATCTGGATGCCATAACCACAGTATATTACTGTCATATTTTTTGTTTTTCTGCTGACGTGTACCCTGTATTCACAAACTTGCAATATTAAGTTTAAAACTACTTTATTTTCTTGAGGAAATAGTATTTTACACAACTTAAAGGAATAATGATGAAGAATCAGTCACTGATGGGAGAAGGTTGGCCATAAAAGTTTTGTTGATACTTCAAAGATCTGACTTTTTTTTCTGGTTAGTAGCCAATGATTAAGGTAGAAGAGCTGGCAATAGGTGGTGTGCCTAGAATGGCCAATCATGCTCTCTCACTTAGGATTGACCTCATGTGAAGGAAGCATGAGCAAATGAAGGCAAATTGTGTGGTCTGTTTATAACTACTGGGTCTTTGTTAACCAAACAGTTGAGACAGTAGGATGGGAGTTCCCAACTTCACTTCTCATTTGGCACACTAGTGTTAAAATGTTCCCTCTATCTTTTAATTTAATTTAACTTCAACGTTTTTCATGCAGTTTATTAAACAACTTAGTTGTTTTTCACTTAATTTTATGCATTTATTAACTAACTGTAGTTTTGATTTCACTCCAGTTGAACATGAATCTTGAATTTTATATTACTATCTCTAGTTCAAAGCAGTATTTTGGAGATTACTGGTTCACTTATGTTTTTCCACACTGGTTTGTTTAAGTTAAGAGTGACTGGAGGTGCCAATGTTGAGCTATTCTACCAGTAGGTAAGGTGTACAACAAAGAAAATGAACCATGGAGCAGTAGTATGCCTCTCAATTCCAGGAGGTATTCTGCCAGGGTGACCATAGATCATGTTCCTCCGCCACCATGGATCAGGGGCCAACTACTCACCCAAGGGTCAGAGTCCCTGAACTTACCCAACATACTGGTACCCATAATGTCAAAGACATCTCAATTAAGTGATGGGTAAGAGTTCATAAAGGAATGGTTCTAGCTTGTTATTGTTTGTTTGGCTTTTTTTTTTTTGCACAAAGCAACTAGGCTATCTGTTGAAAATGTCAAAAGTAAAATACTATAACATTAAACAAATATCTATTTAAAAATTAAACAAAGCCCAAAAATAAGGTAAAAAAGAAACTTAAATAGAATTAAAATGGCCCATAAGTTAAAACACAATTTTATTTAATTAACAATTTTGGTCTTCACACAGATGAAACATTGAATAAAAATATAAGATATTAAAGAAATACATCATAATAAAGTATAAATAGTGCAAAAATTAAAGCTATAGAGATAGCAAAGAATTTACATTTGATTATAAAAATAATTTTTCTAAACACAGTAGACCATCAAAGGTTGTCATCATTTGAAATTATGAACTGAAACATACAAGCTGTTCAAATGAAAGTCTAGGTAGAAATAATTATCTTATGTATCTTGTAAAACAAGGTTATGTTTCGGTGGTAGCAAGCTCAACATTCTTTCCACAGCCTGAACAATTTTCCATATGTAGTTTCTCCCAGGTTGAACCTCTGTGGTCACTTCTTGGACCTTCTCATTACTAGAATAAAAATTAAAGTTTAGTAAAGTACGAGTTACTTCACATAGAACAGACAACTATAGAATGAAATACTGTACAGAGAAAAAAGAAAACAGTAATAAGTTATCAAAACACAAAAGTTTAGTATTTAGGAAAATTTTATAGAATGTTATTCAGTTTATGTTTTGTGTACATCATTCAATGTTCTCAGTAACTGGACAAACATTGTTGGGAGTCACCCATTAGAAGAAAAAATATTGACTGACTGATTGTTGAGGCTTTAAGGCAGGAAATCTGAAAGTCATCAATAAAGAGGATGTTTGCAGCTGTTGGAGGAAGTTGTTTGGTGATGGCATTTATCTTAATGCTGAAAAGCATGACATTTGAGACACAGCCGTAAAGGACTCTAAGCTTCTATGTGAAGGAATGGGATAATGTTGATCCCACGCAGACATGGAATGAAATTATCTTACTGCTTCAACTAAAAAATACAAATAAAAATGGGTAAATGGTCATATAACCCATATGAATGGAGGTCCCATAAGATGTCAAATCCCCACATAGCATTATAAACCTTCTAAAGATAAAATAGCTCCTTCAAGAGGAAGGCCTTTCTGCTTGACTTTCATGTTGAATTAGGTGGGTCACAGTGGATTGTTGTCTGTGGAAACCACACAGGTGAATGAGAGGAGTTTGTGTAAATCAAGAAAACAAAAAGGACAACAATTAACCAGCCACTCTAAAATTTCACAAAGACAGTTGGTCAAAGAGATCTTATAAATATTGTAAACCATGGTGTCTGTCCAAGTGTTCATGCATATCCCATCTGAAAATCTGCAATGCAGGGAAAGCTCAACATTCAGTTTTGAAATGATGGGAGAATAGTCATGAATAATGTTGATACTAATTTTTTTTTGCAAGCAGGATATTCTACAATAAATTGTTAGGAATTAATCACAATATCATTCACATTTCCAAATGTGACATAACTTACAGAATAAAAATGTAGATTTACCATATGTTCAATGACAAGGAACCCACTTTGAGACTAATAATGGCTGGAGACGGCTTGAATGGGTAATGAAGAAAAACTTTAATA
>NW_013667765.1:119565-140637 GCF_000517525.1 Limulus polyphemus
ATGAAACAGCTTAAATCTCATAACATTGCACATTTATATATATATTTATTATTTTTATTATATTGACCTTTCACCCATGCCTGGCTAACAATACAGAAGTTACAAGATCAAGACAAAGTAGGCATGAAGTCTTTAAAGAAAGAAGCTAATCTTGAATACAACCAAAACAAATGCAAAAGAACTTTCTAAAGTTCTTGGCAAAGTAGCCAAGTGTGGCTGAAGTATGGGGAAAAGAAAGGGGTCATGTTATGTTCATGACATGCCTCAAAAAAATCATAATTTTCTTTCAACTAACAAATTTTCTAATGGGATATCTGATTTAGGACAACACAGCATCAAGTTTCTAATTTTCATTAGTTAACTAACTTGCTAACTCAAGTATTGAAAACTACCATTTATTGCAAACAACCCTAATTGGCCTGAAGGTTGTCCCAGTCTATAAACCTTATTTCAAACACTGAGAAGGATGTGGAAAATTTTTCTCTTCAAGTTGATTCTTCTCCAATTCTGGTATTACATTTATGACCACAATTTGTCCATTAGTTTTGAAGTAATACCATTGTTAATTTCTGTGTTACATATATACATTTCTGTGATTGAAGTTTTTTGTTTAGTCTTTTTGGTTGAGCTCTGAGCCTTTTCATAATGCATTAATTTATTTCTGATATCATCAGGATCTCCAATGTAAATATTTTAGCCCTTCTGAAAATTATCACATTATACATAATTCTACCAATTTAATCAAAAGATATTATTTTATACATACTTATCATGGTAGTTCCTCCAGCTAATGCAGCCTTTGTTCCATGATAAAAATCATCAGCTGCTCTAGTACCCATGAAAGGAAGTTGAAAGTGAGTGTGGGTATCAATGCCACCTAAAACAAAAACAAATATTATAATGTACAATTTTTAATTCTGACCAATTTTGTTTCTTACTTCAATGTTAAAAGCTGTTCTTCTTTCAAACATGTCCCATGTAATTCTATTTTCTTAAAAATTACTAGTCAGTTCTATTTATGCATGTGTGGTATTCAGATGCAATGACATCGACAAATAAGTTCTAAAGCATCCAGAAAATGCACATTACATCAAAGTTATGCTAAGAATAAATTAAACATAGACAGTAAAGGAAAGAAACAAACAGAAGTGAATAAATAAACAAAATTTTTATTCACAGTAAACATGCATGTCTTCACACATACTGGCCAGCTCACACTTTTCCTGTTTGTTCATGTCAGTTACTGGGGTGAGAAGCTTTCTGCACGTGACCACACAGAACAAAGACAGAGAACTGTGATTTATTACTCCTAATTCTTAACTTACTGTGAAGTAAATAAAAACCTGATGATGACAAAACCTTGTCGAAATGTTGTACATTTTCTGTTATGTTAAACTTATATTAAAGTTTTTCTTCATTACCCATTCATGCCATCTCCAACCATTATTAGTCTCAAAGTGGGTTCCTCGTCATCGAAAATGTCTTATAAACATACACTTAAGAACCCATTAGTGACATTCTTAAATAAAAAAAAATGCCAATTTATTACTTATTTTAGATTTCTTCCATCAATTATTAAAAATAAAGCCAAATTTAGGTCAACTTTTAACTTTCTTTACTGATACTAAAAACATGTAGCTTTTTAATTCTCCTGTTGTGTGTAACCTTATCAAAATTTTTCTGAATGACAGGATGTATGTCAACCAAGGTTTCTTCACGTAGAATACTAAACAAGAAAACTCTTACATTTTTCAAATCAGCTTGACAATTATTTATTAACTACCAGCTTTATACAATATTATGAATGATCTCAACAATCAGACTATAATTTTCTCCAGATAATAATCTTTTAAACTTTTAAGCATTATTAATTGGAAATTAAGTACTAGCATCTTTTAAAACCTTTACTAAAATTTTAGTCAATTTGTTTTTGTTTTTTTAATTTTATGATGAATATGATCCAGATTGCAAGCTTTAGTTTCTTGAAGCTCCAAATGTTTCCAATAAAACTTTTTCTTAAACAAATATCAATTACTAAAATCATAAATTTCATCCTTATATTTCACATCAAATACTTCATCAGTAAGAATTACGAATCCCATTGAATTTCTTAAAGGACCAGTTTTTGTTTATGCTTCAGATAAGAATACATAATAGCTTCTCAAGTCATATTTGATATTTCAAGCTTAGAATTTTTCACAGTTCACTATCCTACAATTTTACACAAGTTCCATATTCTATATATTGTTTGAACAATTTCTCAATCCAACCATTAAGGAATTCGTTTTCATTCAACTATAATACAACATTTTAGAAGGAATACTTTAGTAAGTGTAATAAAATAATAAGAATTTCTTAAGCTCTGTTTACATTTTACTCACTTAAGCCAGTCTCTTAGTATTGTTTTATTGTCGTATCTTGCGATTTGGTCACACAATTGTTTGACTTTACTTTATGAAAAAAGGAGATCCAAGATCAACCACAAAGGGAACTAGTATTAGTATTGTTTTATTGTCGTATCTTGCGATTTGGTCACACAATTGTTTGACTTTACTTTATAAAAAAAGGAGATCCAAGATTGACCACAAAGGAAACTAGAATGGGTGCCTCCTTGGTGAATGATGTAAGCTACCAACATTGAATTGTTGGAATGGATCATCATTAGTCGAATCCTGACAAGAGGAAGAAAGTGAACCAAAGCATGGTGGACTGTGGAAGTTCCAGGGCATGGTAAGACCTTTTGGCCGTAATACTATTATCCTGAAGACTAATGCTGATTGACCCATGACCCCCCAACCTTGGAGGTAAGCATCAGGAAAGAGAAACAAATCTGGACAAGGAGGGTATGAAGTGGGAGCTTTAATCAACCAACGACATACATCATTGAAGAGGAAAAGAGGAAAGTTACAACTGGAATCCTAAGGAACCTATCAAGATTCCATGGGTTGTGTAGTATCCCCTGAAGAGATTGTGTATGGACTAGACCCAAGGAGATAAGTGCTTCCATAGAAGGTCACATCCCTCAATGCAACAGAACTTCACTAGCAGTAAGATAGTTAACAGTAATGATGTGAATGACTGAAAGCTCTATCAAAAGCAGTCAAGGAGGAGAAGGATGGGACCGAAGGAGTAGGGTGTTGAAAAAGACACCCCCAAAAGACAATGTTAAGTAGGTAATGAAAAAGACTTCTTCAACTTGAAAATTCAACCTCACGAGCTGTGTGGGTAAGAAGCAGATGAGTATATTGTGACAACTCCAGTACAGAATGACCTAACAGAAGCCAGACGACCAAGGTGTGGTGTAACTACAATCCCTCATCATGCTGAAGTCTGGTGAAACTAAACACCCAACAAAAGACTGATGGATCCAAAACAAAGTCAAAAAGTAACATGTGAAACTGGTACCCAACACTGTGGTGAACAAACCTAAGATAGCATCATGGGGGATTAAAAATAGGACCGTGGATATAACAATATGAAATGTCTACTTTGGGCATCATCAGTCCTGGAGAAATGGCCCACCAGAGTGTGATAACGAACAATATAGTAAAATGTGAAAGAAGTGATTGAGGCAGAACTACAATCAGCATCGCATCTCCTTTCTGAGGTTCCACCTGATCCTTGGGAATTTTTCGTGAAATACTCCCCCCTCCCTTACCTCCACGTTGGGGTGATTACCATTTTTGGCTCTTTCCCTATACATGTGGCTTCTTTAGGATCTTCTGGGATGGGACACTGTCTTGTACCAATTTTGTTTACTATCCACATCTACTTGGATCTTATGGCTGGCTCTTTTTCTTCACTGGTCTATTTTTTTTTGGGGGGGGTTACTTCTGTGAGGCTTCATCAGGTTTTTTTGTTTTTTGGTTGCTTGTTTGTCTCATTCTAAGCCATTACAATCTTTCTTCATGTTTCATGTCCAGCACCTTCCCATTATTTATCAGTACTACCTCCAAGTGTTCGTCCATTGGTTGTATATTATAACATGAAATGTGTCTAAAAAAGGGCTGAGGTAGGCATAGCAAACTCCACAGGAGAAGTCTGGGAAGGCAAGGCATAAGCAGGTGGAGGAAAAATGTCAAAATCTACACTGTCTCAAACAGGTTCAGCAAACCCCGACCTTAGGGGTCCTCACAAACCAAATTGTAAAAAGTAAAAAAATATAAATAATTATGAAAATGAAATAGTATTTATATTGTAAAACTAAGTACATATGTATTGACAAAAAATGTATTAGAAGGAACTGTTGAAGAAAATTACATTTAACCTAATTTAAGACTTACCAGTAAAATGAATTACAGGTAAGCCTAAAATAACAAAGATACATGTTAAGTCTAATCCAGCATTGCAGTACAAAGGATATCACTAAGCTCTAAATGAAAACCCTAACCTTACAATAAGTATTTACAACTCCAACTAAACTCATGTTCTTGAACCCATATAACAACAAAATATCAAAAAATATTCAAAAATCTTGAACAGTATAACAGTTTATCTGTCCAAAGTTGGTAGACCATATTCAAAATGTGTGGGCTCCCAAACTCGAGACCTGACAAAGGTAAACTCATATAAAGATCAATCTCTCAACGTATGAAAGCCACAATTCTTCTGCTGAGTACTGCCACCTGAAGCTTAAGTGTGCTGAAAGTAAATGATATTACTTTCGAAGTGGAAACATAAATTTCAGTGAAAACCGAAAATGGAAGAAAAATAAAGGTAAGTGGTCATTTAAAATTGTTAAAGTAAGGAAGAAAAAAACGTTGAAAAATATTTCCACTTCGAATGAAGTTTTAAAAAAATGTAGGAAGAGGGGCACAAACAAAAACATCAGGACAATAGCTCTGCCATACAAAAAGTGAAAATTTGGTAGAATTGAATAGAGAGAGTCACATGCATCAGGAGGATGTGTTGCACTCCTATTGTTGAAGGGTTTTTTGCATGAGAATTTACAAGTGAGACACAGTTGAATCACATTGATTGTGAGGTATGTGGGAGCTCAAGGTTTGTGGCATGTTAAAACAGATTTTTTATATAAATGGCAGCACTGAACAAGAATAGGTAAGTTACCCTATTGGAATTTTGAACTGTCCATGTTTGTAGAAATATATCATATCCTTGGAATAAAAAAAAGACATGAACACCAGCCCTTCTTCCATCTTCCAACAGCATGGTGCAAAGGTATAATCACAAAATTTTAAATAAATTAGCCATTAATGTAAATGAACATTGGAAACCATGCTTACAAGTTAATTAAGCCACCAAATTACCTATCCTCTCCAATATACCCTGAAATTTTTATGCCATGTAAGCAACAACCAGAAACAAAGCCATCAATATACCTACCTTATGAATCTTCAACTAAAAAAATATAACACTTCCTTACTCATCAAGAACAATTACCTACAGAATATGAAAAGACAGAGACAATTTCTACCTAGCATTATTGCTTATTTGCCTTTTTAAATGTTTTTAATATTATTAAATACATATATAAAGCTAAAATAACTTTACCACATGCACATATGGCACTATAATAAAAAAATTTGATGTACAATTTTTAAGTAAATTAATTATTTAAGGTTTTATAGTACATTCATAATTATCTATACAGCAACAACTTACCTGGGATAATTAGTTTCCCTTTGGCATCAATAGTTCTGGTGCCTCCAGGAATGATAAGATCTTTTCCAACTTGTCTAAACAAGAGGTAAGTGAAACAGAAAAACATTTACACATTTATGGCTACATCATATTAAAACAGTAAACAAAGGATTTTCACATACATTTATATAATTGTTAAGTCTGATAATCCTACAAGTTTTAAATGCAAGTTAAATTAAAATATGAATAACAAAGTTGCAGGAACAAAAATCATTTCAACCTTCAATACATTAATTTGTTCTTCATTTTGTGGATGAAGAGGTCAAATGCATCTGACCCTTCCACATCTTTAAGACCTAAAACCAATCAAGGGAAGATTCATTCATTCATTTTTCACATTGTACTTGTCATATGCAAGTCTGTTAAGGTAAAATGGGATGGATTTTCACTGCCAAACTTCATATTACAATACATTCTCCATTAAAGAAAAAGACTAGAATAGTAAGTTATTTGAAATTTGACCTAAAATAAAAATTCCACATATTATGTATCAAGATGACTTACATGCTTATTTCATCTTGTTAATTCATGCAGTGAATAATACAAATAACACTGGCCTGCAAATTTAGACTTCATAAAAGTTGTTTTGGTTTTAATAATGGATTTTTCACAATTCAGCTATGCAGATTTCGAAAATAATAGTTTTTTTTCTATCACGTAAGGATTTTTCACAGTTGTAAAGAAAAAATACACTCTTACTTAGATCAAATTATTTCGTTTACCACAATGAACATTTTTTGTTATTATGTTTGTTAACAAAAATACAAACCAACTAAAGAAAATGGAAGAACATTGATGTCAAATGAATATGCATCCTCATTCAACTGATTTTTTGTGTGAAATGTACATTTTTTTACAAATCACGTACTGTGGTCTTTCTTTTATGTATTGCATCTGGAGCATCTCGTTTCAAGGACCAGCAGTAATCAGCCATCTTCCAGATGTTCCACCTTCCATGATACCTCCTCTCCATTTCCCTGATGTTTTGATGAAACCTTTCCCCTTTTTCATTGCAGATGGCACCGAGATTTTCAGGGAAATAGTCAATATGTGAGTGTAAGAAATGAACTTTCAAGTTCATGTTACAACCCAACTCTTTGAATTTATTGAGCATGTTATTCACAATATTTTTGCAGTTTGGGTCGTCGTTGTTTTCTAAACATTTGTCAACAACATCTTTAAAGACAATACATGCTTCTTTTTCAACTTTCCTCATTGTCCTTTCGAATTGTTCATCTGAAGTCAATTTCATATTCTGAGGCCCAACAAAAATCCCTTCTTTAAGTTTCGCATCTGAAAAGAGCTGGGTATTGCTCACATAGATACTTGAAACAGTCGCCATCTTTGTGTAAGGGCTTTACAAACTGCTTCATCAAACATAGTTTTATGTGAAGTAGAGGTAATAGAACTTTCTTTGTGTCAATGCTTTTTTGACAAATTCTGTAATGTTTTGCTTGTGTTTCTTTACAACAAATTTACCATAAATATAACAGAATATGTATGGGTCATTTACACAGCCTCTTGTTGCCATAGTGATGAATAAATAATATTGAAATAAAAAAAAAATGTCCAAGTGCACGCACAAAAACAAATACTATGCAGAAATGACACGTCACGTGGCCTATTAACCATGATACAATGAACACTATATCAGGATCTTTTTATTCTCAACGTTTTGACTACAAGCGTTAGAATAAAAAAATCCTGACAAAGCAGTCATAGTTTCATTACTACCTTAGTATCCATTTGTCAACATGAATAATACTTAGCCTGTTAACCGTTTATATACTAGTGGTGCATTTCTCACGTCACAATTATTCTAGAAAAATCTATAGCCAGCGGTTGCCAACGTTTTAAGCAAAACAAGATGTGACCCAATTTCAATGAAAATGATTCACTTATGTAAAAGTACATATAACATTTTGTGAAAAAATCTGTATGTGATTGAGAAAAATTGATATCCTTTTCAGATTCAGTGTACAGGAATTACTGTAGAGCATGTAAAAATTTCAAGGCAGTAAAACCATCACAGGCCTTTGTAATCTTTACTTAGAGCTCAGTATAATAGCTATGACTGTTCTTTGATAAAAGTATATTTTACTGTTTATTTCTTGTTGATGTTTCACTGTAGCAAGTTATAATATAATGAAGGACATAGGCAGAAATCTATAAAAGGGGAATGCAACTTTGGAGTAAAAAGGAAATAAAGGTGAAGCCATAATTTGAAGGCATGTCCTCCTTGGAAAACTATTATAATTTCAACTAAAAAATATGCATTTTCATGGTACTGAGGTTGTTGTTTTTTTTCCATATTTTATATAGATACAGTTTGAATTTATGAGGTGTGATGCACTTCCCTCTTCATACACTCATGCAAATAAATGTGGTGATAAGCAATCAGTCATGGCCTCTTTCTAAATGCTGAATAAAGACAAAGTTTTGCAGACTACACATACATTATGTCTCAGCATAGAAACTGAAACATTATCTACACCTACAATACAGACAGGTGAAGTCTAGAAATGATTCAACACAAATAATAACATTTGTATTACAGTACAAATATTTCAACATTAATTCATATGAAATTACAATCATGTATATACATTAACTCAAGCTTACTTGATAATTCCATCTTCCAGGTAGACATCTCCATCAAACATTAAATCATCATTAACAATCTTCCCTCCTTTGATTAATATCCTTGTCTGGGCACTCTACAATTAACAGTTGTGGAGTATTAGTTTAGTGTTAAAATTTTATCAATGACAGCTAAAAGGAATACAAATGATACATATTATTATTGATAGTTGCATCAATATACTGAAACTAATTAATCATTGCCAGTAAGTCGATTAAATAACATTGGCTAATAATACTTAAGTTTAAAAAACTAAAACCATTGAAAAGACTAGTATTCAGAAGAACTTGAACAGGTTTAACAAGTAATCTGAAACCTATATTTCAATGTGAAAAAATATAATATCAGAGAAAAATATGGGTTTAAAAAACTTTAATTGGAAATGTTTGTATGTGAAAAAAATTCAGCACCCAGTAATGAGCAACAGCAATTTAAGTTTGATTACTGGAATTCTTTTGAAACTTCTACTCAGAACTTAATTATTTTTGATGAAATTTTTAAAATCTTGTATTTTTTGTGAAATTTTAATAGTATTTATTACTGTTATTTTTCTGTTATTGATAATTATAGTTTTGAATAAGAATCATGAATTATTTTATATGCAAACATCTTTAACAGTGCATAAACATTCATCTACACTTGTTTCTAATTAAAAAGCTTTTCTCTAAACAGAATATATGGGTAAATTTTGACTAATAGTTGTCTTGGACATACTATAAACACCACAAAATATATTCTATTTGTTTTAGCACTGAATTTGATATTGCCTTACTGTATTTGTTGTTGAAACAACAGATATGAAGATTTATGAATGCATTTGGGTTATAATTTGGATCAAATGTTTAACATAGATGGAAATTCACTAAATAGCATGACTAAAGAAAAAGATCTTGGCAGAGTGGTGGATAATTCACTCCAGTCATTGAAGCATTATTCTGTTGCTAGTCGTAAAGCTAACTCAGCCAAGATAATTTTATGATATATTTCTAGACAAATTGATATCAAGTCAAAAGACATAACTGCCTCTCCACACAAATCACTAGTTATGTCTCACTTGAAGTATTAGGTACAATTTTGATCTCCTTATCTAAGGATAATGACATAATAGGAAGGGTTCAGAGAAGAGCTACTAGGATTATTCCTGGGATGGAAGGGATATTTTACAGGATTATGTCAAGATCTCATTTTCATTTCAGAAAAGAATAGTAAGAGTTGATCTTATTGAAGTTTATAAAGTCATCCAAAGAATTGATAGGATACATGTCTCTCATACCTTTTTGCACTGTTATGAAAACAACAGAATGAAAGTACATAAGCTTCAGGTTTGGAAAGAGTCAAACTAAGCTCAGTTAAGATAAGTTTATTTTTCTGACAAGGGGATTGACTTGTACAATTAATTGCTGCTTGTGGTGAAGGCCATCACCTTACAAAATTTTAAGAATGAAGTTGACAATCCCCCAAAAAATATAGGATGGCTTTAAATTTTTCACTCCTCTTAAAAGTTGATGCAAGTGCAACGTCAGGCTTCAAGGACCAATCAAGCTTTGTTGACCCCATATTATGTTAAATTCTCTTTTGTATAAAAACAGTTTATTACTTTTAAAGAGATAAGTGTAAGCCACTAGAAATCTATTAATGCATTTTCATACTGGAAGACAGATCAAATTTACAGTCATGTCTATTTAAAGTCAGAACTTCAAATAGCATTATTAAATTTGTGTTTAAGCATAGCAAAATTATAAATGTATTATTTCAAAAGCAAATAAATATGGTAAATGTACTTACTAGGTGAAAGACTGGTTCAAAATATGTTATCTCTGTTAATAACATCTGTATGTATGTAAATACATACACACAAGTGTGAGTGTGTGTGTGTAGAAATAACATTTACAAGTATAATCATCAAATAATGCTTGTAATCATGCAGTCATTGTGGCTGTATACAGTATAGTGTATATCTGATCTTCTTTTTGATTAAATATTATTCATGTTTTAGCACAAACTACACAAATCTCTGCAAAGAATCAAACCTTGGATTTTTATTAGATTAATTAGTTAAATAATAAAAAAAAAGCATTGAATAATGGCTTGAGACGGCTTGAATGGGTAATGAAGAAAAACTTTAATATAAGTTTAACATAACAGCAAATGTACAACATTTCGACAAGGTTTTGTACCTGATGATGACAAAACCTTGTCAAAACGTTGTACATTTGCTGTTATGTTAAACTTATATTAAAGTTTTTCTTCATTACCCATTCAAGCTGTCTCCAGCCATTATTACCATATGTTATTGTTGAGTGGCTCTTAACATGACTGAAATGCTCAACAATTACTTTTTGCAGTGGGTGGTATAAAAGCTCAGAACTTTGGCTTTGAGTGAAACCAATAGTGCAAACAATTAACCTTTTTAAAACCCATGAAATAATTTAAATTGATAGATCAACTTAAACTTTTCCTGTCACTGGGGCCAGGTACTTTTGCATGTAGGTCCACAATTAGAAGGAACTTTGAGATTATTCCCAGGCTTAGAAAAAGGGATAAAAACAGCTCTATGCTATGCATCTGGAGAATCCTCCTCCTGCCAAATACAGTTTAAAAAAACCAGAAGAAGATCAAGATAAAGACTGAATAGCATATCATAATGAATGTCATCTGATCTAACTGATGTATTACCAAGCTGATGTAAAGTAATTTTAAGTTATATCAGAGTAAAAAGTCATTTAGTCGTAGAGACTATCCCAGCTGAACAAGATGATGATGTTTTTTGGCATGTGACTTGATGGCCAAGAAGGCAGGGGAAGAGATGAATGTGCTAGAATGATAAGAAAAGCATTTGTCAAGGATGTTAGTAATACTGTGTAGATCATTTCTTTTCCATTGGAATGCAAGATCAAAAGAGGATGGAAGGTATACTTCCCATTCACCTTTCAAAACTTATCCCAAACGACATAGGTACTGGTATTGGAAGATATACTGGAAGTGAACTTAATCCAAGATTCCTTCTGGCTAAGATGTCTAATCTGCCTAGACACCAGAGTGCTGAATGACCATAAAGAGTGGGATGTATTCAAAAGATATCCCAGGCCCATTTCTGAACCTTCTGTGCTAAGAAGCACCATAGACAAGGATATTGTGGCAAATGTATGTAGATTTTGGGAATGGTGTGAATAGCTGCTTGAATAATGTGGTCAGTCACGGCAACTGAAGCATCAATAGGTGAGAAATGTGCAGTGGCAGAATCAAGCTCAGAGAAAATAGTGAAAGAAGACCAGCCAGCACTGTTTAGCTTTCAACTAGATATGCAAGTAGTATGGCATTGACTGCAGCCAAGTTTACTGTGAACGACTGCACAATGAATAATTATTACCACTTAGACACAATCCACACTCCAAGAGAAAGATTAAAAAAAGTGAGGTGAACAAATAGACAGATCAATACTGGAAATGCCTCACTAAGAATATTGAAAAGGAATAGATCAGGATCAGAGAGAAAATGTTCCCCCAATAGTCCCTATGCATTGCTATCAGCATAGCTCCAAGAGTTGACTGTGTCAATTAAAGTCCCCCATGATAACAAAGGGATATGGCAACCAACACACCAGATCATCAAGATCAGATTGATCAAAAACTCTTCCAGGTAATGAATAAAGGGAACAAATATTAATTGCACAAATAGCAGTAGTCAACAGTAAAGACAAGAAAGGGGTGAGATTACTTGCAAGTGTGACACCACCATGAACTAAGCCATTTGCTTATTTTATCCCCACCCAAAAAATTAAAATTGCCATAAAGAGGTGGAATCAGAAACTTTCCTATAGAGAAATGATTGTTCAAAAACTTGATGTCTTCCAGGTTATAAAAAAATATATACAATTCCATTGAAATAAAGTGGCCATTATCACATAGCAAATGTGTAGGAAGCATACAGACATTTGATATATATCTCTATATACACACATCATGAACTAAACCTACCTTAACAGACACTAAATGAGTCTGAACACTTGATTATAGGGAACTTTCATTTAATGGTCGGTCACAAACTTTACACAAAGTGCACAGATATCAACCACAAGGTTTGAGTTCATATTTTTAAGTCCAGCAGTTTATAACTCTAGCCAGGATCCTTACTCTAAGTAAGCATTGTAAAAACTTTTAGTAGAACTAATATTCATCTAACTAAAAGCAGAGCAACATTACCTCAAGGAGCCCACAACTGCATGAACCTCTGGTTTAATAACCTTGAATGGATACACTGCTGTTTCAATGTTGAAAGTAAGGATCATCTTGAGATGTTGGGCAAAATTGACTATGTTGACAGAGAGTCTATAAGTAAAAAGTACAATGAAACATTGAGTATCAAATTTATACACACAAACAAGTATAGATAAAACTGTTAAACACCATGAAAATATTAAAATAAAATAATTAAATACTGGAAACACGTAATTTCTCAGTAAGTTAACATTATCAGAGTACCACTACTTTATCAAAACATTATAAATCACTTTACTAACTACTTGGTGGAAATCAAATTGATTTAACAAACTTAATTTTACATAATGTCATTTTCTGTAATATTCTATGGTAATTCTGTGATTGCTACCCTGAAATAAAATCTACTGACTATTCAAACACACTAAGTTTTAATCATTGTATTATTTTTTTAATAGGTACAGCTGGTCTGTTCTTGCCTATTATTTAATAAAAACGTTTGATGCCTCATGGATACATGCTGCCAGTCTAAGACAAGGACACGAGCTCTGTATACTGTTGAAGACACTTCTTGTAACAGCTAGAAGAAAAGCAAAAAATTGTGTTTATAAAGAATTATGATTAAAAATTGATTGACATTTTTGTACTTTCTAAAAAAAAATTAATTTATCATATTTCAACAAATAAAAATGAACAAGAAGAACATTATATCATTCATCAATATTCAATCTACAGGTTCACTAGAAAAAACTACTCACATATTTGGCTTCATTATTCTTGCAAAATATCTTAAAATTTGATTAAACAGAAAATTAATTTTTTTAAAAATTTTAATAAGAACCAAACTTTTCACTCTTTCTTTTAAGAAAACTGATATTTTTGCTTTGAGTTCTATATGTAGACATTTGAAAAGTCTGTATTTCTTTCCCTTCAGAGTTATGAGTTGAAGGATTTGTTTAATTAAATATAAATAGCTACTGAGTCATAATTATCTCCCCAAACTTTTGCTTGTTAATGTCATACACAGACTGAAACATGGTTAACTTATAAATACAGAGTGACAGAGAATATAAGTTAATTTTCATTTATTTTCTATCAACAAGTTTCTGTATGCTTTGTGAATTTAATGGAATAGATAAATTTAGCAACAAGTTTTACATGATTTGCAACTTTTTATTCTTGTAGCATACATCTTCACTTCTTTCATTATTTAAAAGTTTTGCAATTCACCCACAATCTGTATTAAATATATATAGAAAATTTATCAATGTCATGTAATTTTAACTATTCTAGAAAAATTTATCTACATCCTGAGACTTCAACTTGTTTAGCTAAACATTCAAATAACAGAAAAATATTGCTCTCTGTTTATTCTCTCTCTCCATACATTAAGTTGAAACTTTTATTATTTTTCTGAAACTGGAAATTTCACTTATTCTGATACTACTTTTATCACTTCCCTATCTGTACATTTCAATCATGTTCAGAAAAAAGGCCACAAAAATTATTTGAAGGTTTTTTTATGAACTTTTATGTTCTAAGGCCAAGTTAAAGATCTTTTTGAATCAAACATAATAACTGTTTATAATCATTTACTTATTTGTTGAAAGCCATCACAAGCTTATTGACTTCATACAAAGTATATGCTTGGTATATCATGTTTTGCTTTCCAAAACCTGTATACATTTTACATGAAAACTCTCAATTATTTCTCACAAAGTAACTGAAAATGCTACTTAAATGTGTTACTTAGTTATGCAATAGCATCTTGAAATGGAGTAAGTTTGCATCAACTCCAGTACTGACTATTACCTATAGCTGTTTCTAGCAGAATATTCCATTTGACCTGCTTTTACTTTTTTATCCTTACATGAAAGGAGCTAAATCTAGATTTTTTTAGGTTTCCTATTCTTAAGAAAGAAAATCATTAACGTTATACTATGGATTTTTTTAGAGGGGGGGTTCTGTGCACACTTTTTGTCTTTCTTTGACAATAAAAAATAATAAAAAGGAGAGCAAGATGGTGATGGTGTTCTAATATATATGAACATAGTGATATGACTTAATGTTATCACTGTTTCGTTAACTTGTTTTGTAGAAGCAACACTTACTTTTATCCAATTTACTCTCAAAGCCTCTCTCACACTGAACAGCTTATATACTGATTTGTGAAATGGATCTGTTTTATCACACTTCACTTTTATATCTAAGTTGATATGAAATGCATACAAGCATTAGTTGTTGTGTTGTATTACGCATGAATTAGCACTTTGTTTTTCTTAATGTGAGAAATACAACTAAAAATATACATAATACTGAGCTACCCTACAATCAGTCTTTATTTACTCAAAAATCACTTTACAGTAACCTAAAATGTTTATGTTATTTTATTGTTCCTTTTATTTATCATTGTGTGTCAATAGTAAAGTTGTACTTACTTTAGGAAGGTCAGCTGTGGTTGGATATTTGTATTTTAACTCTTCTTCATTCAAGCTTTCTTCAATGATGGAGAAAGCAAGTTTTTTCACAGGATGAGCATTTACTGCAACAAGTCAATATCTGAGGCTTTAAATGCAATGAAGAATACTTATGGGTATAAATCTGTATGACAAACACTCTTAAAAGATTACTCTGGTGTCAGTAAGACAGTGTCTTACTAAGTTTCCACTAAATAACCAATGAAAAGTCTGAATACACCTAACTTTACAAAATACACATGAAACTGAACTTGAAAAATTATGTTTAGGGTTATCAGTCTTGTAAAACTGTCTAATATTATATGAAATTTTGTGATAGTTTACAATATAATATCCTGTAAGGGATGTCATATTGTAAATCAGTGTATTTTAGTGTAATAGAAACACTGAACTCGAATTATGTAAGGATATCTGTAACATGGCAACTGAGAACTGCAGTCTCAAGCAATGTCAACTCTTATCAGCTCAATTAGGTTAATTATAAAGAATATTAGGCATCAAAGCTTCATTTGGTTCTAAATACGAAAGATGACATGCTTTTATACTGTTTCACTTTAAAATGGAGATTTCACATGTGTATATCATAAAAATTACCCCAGTAATCTTACTGATTAAAACAAACTATTAAGTACTAAACATTGATCTACAAGATGATGACACCTACCTTCTACACAACATTTTAGGCTCACATGAGACACTTTCCGACATACAGTGGTTTCTTGTTCGAAGTCACAAAGATGTATATCATTATCTGAAAATTTCACCACCAATTGCACAGCATGCCAGAGAAAACTGAAAACCGCTTGGTCTTCTGTCAAATCCTTTAAGTCCCATTCCCTGAAACCACTAAGAAAAACAGACAAAGTTATGGACATTTGTGAAGCTCTAAAATTTTAGTAACATAAGATGAAAATGTATTCAGAAATCTCTTTGGGAATGTATTTTTGTTTATAACACAATACACTGAAATTGTAAAGAAAGATTTTTTTTAATGTTTAAATGTATATTACACATGAACACTTACTTTAATAGAGACAAAACAGGGAAAAACAAAGCCTTCAGTGGATGGGGTTGAACCAGTTGAATTGTTTCTGTGTCATCCAATTCTGCCATCTGAAGCTCTTCACTGGCACAGTGTCTGGGCAGATTAACATATTACTTTATTGCATCCTAAGACACATCCACACATTATTCAGTAAACAAAAAACAATAATAGTATACATGTAAAGTAGCATTTATCAACAGATGGGTCAGGACCCAAAATTGGATCATCAAAATGTGTGAAGAAGTTATGAACACTTTTAAAATTGATAATAGCTTATTTATTATGTAAGTATAAATTGGTAAGTCAGATGGTATTTTCACTAAAGCTATTACTGGGTTGTGACTGGCATCAATATTTACAAATGGGTCCTGAGCCAAAAAAGATTGAGAACCACTAATGTAGAGAATATATCATTGTATATCATGCCATTTTGTTGCTGTAGAAAGAGTTTATTGTTAAAAGTTTTAAAATATATTGAGTTGTTGAGTAGAACAAATATCAGAGGATCAACTATTGTTATTAACTATTATATGTTTGGCTAACAGTCATGGCCATCTTTGAATTTTAACTTTCTTCTATTCAAGCAATCTTCAATTATGTAGAAAGCAAGTTTCTTTCACAGGATGATCATTTTCTGGAACAAGTCAAGGTCTTTGGCTTTCAATGTAAAATGTAATAATAGAACACTTATGTATATAAATTAGTTTGATAAACATAGATAAATTCTCAAGAAACTCCAAATCTCACTATTTGCAATCATTAAGAAAACAATTATTAATGTTTATGAAGCTCTAAAACCTTGAGTAATCTAACCTTCATCTCCTTTTAAAGATGGAATGTAGTTTGTATCTATACTTTAAATATAATGTCTGTGGAAACTGTAATGAAATAAAATAAAAGTATTTCTACAAGGGCAACAGATGGTGTTATCCCTTTAAACGCTTTTCTGCACAAGTCACTGTGTTACATTCAAAATTTAATATTATAATGCGGGTTATGATTCCAAGTTTTATTTTATCTCAGTTTTAAGTCCTTTATTACAAAATAAACCTTTAAAAACTACTTAAAACTTCAGATGTATTGTCACATGACCAACAAGATATTAAAAATCTATGCTTTGGTTCTCTGAAATCTTCAATACTACAATGGTAATAGAGTAGACGTACACATAGCCACTAAGATGATTATATAATCATTTGACTTGTTCCTTTCAAAATACTCTGAATGAATACAGTTAAGACAAGTAAAAAAAAAAAATTCAACCCCTGACAGCTGTCACGCAAACCTTCAATAGATTTGTTTGAGATTTACTGCTTCCATGTAGACATTACATACATATGTGTTTAACCATTAGAAAGTGCTTATTTTACAGAATAAACCAAAAATGGTTATTTTGAAACTGGCACCAAGTCTTTGTCACAGAGTACATGAAACTGACTATAGTATTGTTGGGTGCTTGATCGACTATAGCACTTATGGTTGTTTCTTACCTAAATGTGTTATAGCTAGAGATACATTTTACTGTTATATTTGAGTTAATTATGTTTTAAAATGCATAACTAAAAGGTTTAACGATTTTTTAAATATATATCATACTTCCCATCCATTCTCAAGGCTTACGATATTGTGCACCAAACAAATATTTTGCCAAAAGGTTGCACATGTCTCCCAAAGGAAGTGTAATATGCCTCGAAAACACTGTTGACTTGTGTTGTGAGATGAATAATAAGTTGTAAAAGACAAGAAAGGAAAATAAATAAAATTAACTATATATGTGCAATGAAAAATAGATGAAATTAGGAATTTATCAAACAAAAACTCTTTAAAGTTATTCTACAAAAAATTAAAAGGTATGTATTTTTTTGTATTTACTAATTTTAATTATTTCATTGCATTGAATGTTGTTGATAATAGCTAGAGTTAGTGATATGGTAGAGAAAATGAAAAATAAAATATAAAAATTTCTAGAGATTATGCAAATGAAATATGAAACTATTAAATGAAGAAAAGTATTTTTATACTTAAAATAAAAATCACTTTGTACTCAATTTGTTAATAGTATGAATGAGAGTAACTACAATAGTAAAATAATAAATTTTTAGTAAAACACTTTATTATAAAATCATCATTATTTGTGTACAAGATACTTATGATCTTTATTGAAATCTTACTAGTTTTTGAGGATAGAATTCACAGTTACCACATGTATTTGTTGTACAAGTGAAATTCATGGCTCAATTTCTGCAAATTGCACGAGCCCACCACGAAAGTTATTACAGATGTGGATAATTATAAAATAAGCTACTGGAATAAGTCAACAATGGACTTTCTTTTCAGCCATTACATATATCCATACCTATCCTTATACATCTTTTATACAAAAGCCCTAATAGGTATTCACCATTAACAAAATATCATACAGCCAGAATTCGGTTGGCCATTATAATCAATGTAGTCTTTTTTTTCTCTGAATTGAAAACTGAAGCTATGAGAAATCTGATCCCAGATTCCTGCCTTTATTATTAGATAAGTACTTTGTGGAATCATGAACATCCAAACTTCTGTTCTCATTTCCTTTATGTTGTTTGAAGGGTATGTATTCTAAGATCTGTCAACCATTTTTTGAATGTACAATTTATTGGATAGAATGTGTCAATATCTAAACAAGAATAGTTACAATATTTATAAAGTGAAAACTGAGACCAAGCAAAACTAAATCATAGTCATACTAACCAGAAACATGCTTTAAAAACATGACCTGTCAGATCCTAAATGTTATAAGTCTTACTCTTTACTTCATTATGATAAAAAGATCTAAAACAATCAGCCAAATCAATGAAAAGGACTGAGGAATAAGTATTTTCATAGACTAACCTTTCATATTTACTAGAGTTTGATCTTCCACTATCACCAGACTGCATCCTTTCAATTTCTGAATATTGCAACTTTTCATCATGTGTACAATACAATCTTTCACCTTGCAAAGACTGAATGTTTTCATTATTTGTTGGCTGTATCTTTATACCTTTTGCCTGTTGTAAACCCTTTCTATTCGGGGACTGAGAGCTTGTATTATTCATAGTTTGTAGTGTTATATTTTCTGAAGGATGTAATCTTTCAGTATCTGAGATTTCCAGCTTCGTATTTACTGAAGCTTGCAACTGTTTATCTTTTGTAGGCTGTATTCGTTCCATTTCAGTAGCCCCTATTCTATCACTTGCTGCAGGCTGTATTCCCTCTCTTTCACCTTTTTCAGGCTGTATTCTTTCTCTTTGACCTTTTGCAGGTTGTATCATTTCACCTTCTTTGAGCTGCATTCCTTCCATTTCACTAGCCCCTACTCCATTACATGTAGGCTGTACTTCTTTTCTTTCATCTTCTTCAGGCTGTATTCCTTCAATTTCAATAGCCCCTTCTATACCACCTTCTGTAGGCTGTATTCCCTCTCTTTCACCCTTTGAATGTTGTGTCATTTCATCTTTTCCAGTCTGTATTCCCCCCATTTCAGTAGCCCCTTCTCTAACACTTTCTGCAGGCTGTATTCCTTCTCTTTCACCTTTTGTTGGTTGTATCTTTTGATCTTTTGCAGGTTGAATTTCTTTTATTTCAGCAGGTTCTAGCCTATCACCTTCTGCATGCTGTGTCCTTTCAACCAGTGTAGCTTGTAAGCTTTCACTATATGTAAGTTGCAGGTTTTTATCTTGTACAGGTAATAACTTATTATATTCTATAGGTTGTGAATCTTTATTAGTATTAGATATAGGTCTTTCAACTTGTAACTTATGATCTTTCTTAGTCTCTAATGTTCCTTGTAAATGTTGAGATGGTTCATCTATAATTTTTTTTCGTTTTTCTTCACAATAAGACAAGTTTTCAGAATCTGCAGGTTTTGACCTCTTTCTTGTTTGTTCTGACCTTTGAGCTTGTAAAATTTGTAACGAATTAGATTCTCCATCTAAATCTTCACTGTCTTCTGCAAAATAAAAATTTATATTATTTACTACAGTGCTTATAAATAATCTCATTTAGTTTCATCTTGTAAAGAAAATTCAGATATTTAAAAATATATAATCAGGCTTTTTTCATTTTTAGAATAAATCAGATTACATTACTTCATTGTATTCATTAACCACAGATAAATACTCCACAAAAAGCAAGATTAAGAAATTTGATCCTTAATACAGATCTCACACTTTCTCTTCTCTATGTAGAAATTTACCAAAATAATGGGAGTTTTTAAAATTATATCGGGTTAAACATATTTTTACCTACTTATTTGAAACTTTATCAGAAAATATTGTGTGTTAACCCTCATCAACACACGGTTGAAAAGTTAAACTGTGGGAAACCTGGGGTCCAACCAGACCCCAGCACAAACATACCATTATAGTAAGCTTTGGGTTGAAAATCCAAAACCGAATTGCATTACAAGTTTCATTAGGGTTAGCAAGCAATGTGAACAACATAAAAATATATATATTCTAGATTCTAGAAGAAATATGTTGACAAATCAAGAAATTACAAAATTACATTGTTTCTCAGTATACAAATAAGTAGTATTAAACCATTCCTTATACAAACAGTGTATCAAAAAAATAAAATAAAAAAAATGGAGTTTTATTATGCACCTATATTCAAGTCATTATCCACTAATATATGACGAGATTACCACAATACTGTTTTGTATGGTATAGGGCAAACTGCATGTATAGTGATGGTCAATGATAGTATGGGGTCCACGTAGATTTCCAGATAAGTATTAGATTATACCTATGTACAACATCTGCTTGTTTCAAAAATAATAGTCATATTGATCCAGGGTTTCTGCTTGACAATTACATGAACTGATATAAATTTGTAGTGTATTATGTTAACCCGATGATTACCAGCGAATAACTTTCTTAGTAGAAAATGCAAGCCTTGCTATATTTCATTCCAACAATAAAACTAGTGGATGAATATGTTCGAAACTTCATAAAAACTTTGATAAATGTATGTAGTTTAAGAAATATAAAGCTAATTACTTTTAAT
>NW_013667765.1:141417-142227 GCF_000517525.1 Limulus polyphemus
AATATGTTCGAAACTTCATAAAAACTTTGATAAATGTATGTAGTTTAAGAAATATAAAGCTAATTACTTTTAATGAATTTAGTTTTTTTGCTATTATGATATTTAATATCTTGGAAAATTACATTAGGAAAGGGTATTTATAAGAAATGATTACAATATTTATATTTGTTACAGATTTGAACTTATTACTTTTAATGTTTTAGTACACTAATTTGAAATCCCCAAAAAATTGTATCCTCCATAAAATGCAAATTTTATCTATTTTTAATTTTTTTAATAATCACGTACTCTTCTTATGGTTTCAAGTAATATACAGACCCGTAAATAATATTTGTAAATAAACCTAAACAAAAAATGAGTTTTTTATTTTTAAATAGGATTTCATGTTTATATATGTACATAAAAACATTTTAATTTTGTTTCATAAATATATTTTTATTTCAAATTTATGTTTCATTGCAGTCGTACTTTTGTTTATTGTGCCGAATAAACTGTGGGGTCAGCAGCGTGTACTTTGTACGTTGTCTGTAAACTATCTCACCCCTGTTGGTGGTCACTCTTCTTCAACCAAGCACGTGCGCATTTGAACGTTACTGTAGATATGATAATAAGAAAGCTTTTCGGTACTTGAATATCATTTCTTTGAACTTTCAAACAAGTTTATTTCAACATATGTCTGTGTATGTTGTTTCACAATAGAGACAAAACTAATTGCCACTACTAACAAATATATGTAACAGTTTATAGTACAGGTGGTTTCAATAAACATCGCCTGAGCCTGACCCCTTGTTACTTAATACATCCTGTTAG